>NW_026646894.1:0-62000 GCF_950005125.1 Chionomys nivalis | reverse complement strand
TTATTTAAATATGTAAGGGTATTTTGCCTACATGTATATCTGTGTACCACATTCACACTGTGCCAGTGGAGAAGAGAAGAAGATGTCAAATCTGAACTCAAGATACAGAGAGTTGTTAAATTGAATTCAGGTCCTGTGAAAGCGGGCATTGCTTGTAACCCTGATAACACAATCTAACTTTATCTTGGTTTTATTAGTGGAGCACCTAGATTGTTCTGAAAAGTAATCAGATATTAAGTATTTGAGTTTCTACTTTATACTTGGTTTTTCCCTATCTGGAACTGAAGTCTTTCATTAAATTATTACGTTACAGTAGTAATACCAAAGTTTTTTTTTTTTTTTTTTAGTTCTTATGACTGATTCTAAGGTAAGTGTAAATAATATTGCTTCCTTAAAAATACAGAATGCTTCTTGGTAAAAATAACTAATTTAGTACTTTTTTTCTTCAAGAATTGTCTACTATCATTAAAGAAATTGAACACTTCCTTGTAGTCAGATGTTGAAAAGTGTAAAGCATACATGAGCAGTTTGGAGTCACATTTCTCCATCCTAGATAAGAAACTGAGTGGCCTCGATGAGGAAATTAGTAGATTAGGTAAGCAAAGCTAAGGGATCATTTAGATTGTCCTATGGGCCTCTGTAAATAGCTATGTGATCTTTTCCTTTGATAACTTTCTGTAGTAGTTATGAAGTTTTCAGTATTAGTTCTTTCAACCAGGCATAGGAGCACACACCTTTAATCCTAGCATGTGGGAAGCAGAGGCAGGTTGATCTCTGTGAGGCTGAAGCCAGCCTGGTCTACAAAATGAGTTCCAGAGTTGTATCGTGAGACCCTGTCTCAAAAAAAACCAAACTAATAATTGTCTGCATTTTCATCCTGCCTGGTTTCTGTCCTCCCACCAGGTCCCACAGACATTTATCCCCAAAGAAATCACACAGAGGTCTATAGTAATGACAAACTGATTGGCCCATCAACTCAGGCTTCTTATTAACTCTTATAACTTATATTAACACATTATTTTTATCTATGTTGGCCACATGGCTCAGTTCAGCTGAGCAATCACATCTTCCTTCTTCTGTGGTTGGGACAGGACTGGGGAGGAATGAATTCTTCTTTTCTGTTTTACCCACCTCTACTTCCTGACTGGATACTGGCCAATCAACGTTTATTTAAAACATGATTGAAGAACTCTACAGCCTTACTAAGGAATCTTCATCTGCCTCCCCACAGACTATTTTCCATCCATTCAAATACATTTTCTTTTGTCTTGCCATTTCCCTAAGTCACTTATGTTCTTTGCTGAAGATGTTGTATCAGTTGAAATTCTAAGCAACCCTCTGAGAATTCTTTATCTTCTAAGTTGCTCCAGTGTGCCCCCTGCCGTGTGTGTGTGTATGTGTGCATGTGTGAGTGTGCATGTGCGTGTGCGCAAAAGTGTGTGTGTTCATATATTTGTATCTACTTGTAATTTCTTTTTTTATTGAAAAAATTTTCTGCCTCCTCCCCGCCTCCCATTTCCCTCCCCCTCCTCCCAGCCCTCCCCCCTCCCCCCACTCCTCTTCTCCTCCCTCTCCAGTCCCAAGAGCAGTCAGGGTTCCCTGCCCTGTGGAAAGTCCAAGGTCCTCCCCCCTCCATCCAGGTCTAGGAAGGTGAACATCCAAACTGTCTATGCTCCCACAAAGCCAGAACATGAAGTAGGATCAAAACCCGTGCAAGAGTTGTCTCCAGAGGTTATGTTTGTCTTTGTAAATATATACCTTGATTTAAGCACATAGGGGGCAGGTAGCTTTTCTTTATGTGCTAATTTTAAATTATCTGTGATTCAATAGTCTCTTATAATTAGAGGAAGACATAGTCAATGCTTCCATAAAAACAAGTACTAAATTGTTAGGATGAAAAGGGAAGATGGCCTTGTGGGATGATGAAATTCTGTAGCTTGCTTCTGCAGGCAGATGCAATGGAGTCCTATTCGTCTATGAACACTCCTACAAAACCCCCCAAAGACCATGAATCTTCCCACCTCTAACCCCTTACCTGTTTTGTGTATCCAGAGATGATTATGAATATAATAAACAAATGACAACATGAAAAAAATAAAACATGATTGACCAAATATATACAATTGTCCTGCAACAAATAATAATTATTTTTTCTCTCATACCTCCAAATGTAATATAAGAGTCAATAATATGTGCTTGCCAAAGGACTCAGGAAGAATCTGTTTTTTTTCCAGCTTTTATGGGTGATAGCTTATGTGGGTTTATGTCCACATCACTCTAATCTCTACCTTCATCTTCTTACTGTCTTTTTTCTGCATCCTCTTTTTTCTTCCTTTTTAAGGCTATATTTGTATCCCATGCTGGTTTTGAATTGAAGATCCTCTGGCCCCAGCATCCAGGGCTCATAATAATACATAACCTAAGCTCACCTCAAACTCAAAATATTGCCTCCAAAAATCAGAATTATAAATTGCCACCACATCCTTCTCTTTTCTCCCCTCTCTCTGTCTTTTCTTTTTTCTTTTTTTTCCTTTTGGTTTGTTGGTTTGTGTTTTTTCTTCCAAGATAGGGTTTCCCTTTGTAGTGTTGGCTACCCTGGAACTCTCTTTGTAGACTAGGCTGGCCTTGAACTCACAGAGATCTGCCTCCCGAGTGCTGGGATTAAAGGTGTGTGCCATCACTGCCCACCTTTTTTTTTAAGTTTTATATGTATGTTAAGTTTATGTGTACCACTTGTGTACCTGATATCCTCAGGTCAGAAGAGGGTGTCAGATCTGCTGGAACTGGAGTTACAGATGGTTGTAAGCTACCCATGTAGGCTCTGGGAACTAAACCTGGGCCCTATGGAAGAGCACTATGTTCTTCAAATGTTGTGCATCTCTCTGGTCCCTAAGTCATCATCTTCCTATCTGCATGAATTCTCCATTTACCTCTATCTTACAGTGGTACCTATGGTGATGTTTAAGGCACACCTGCATAATCGAGGGTTCTCTCATGTCAGCATTCCCAATCACTTGCGTGAGGACCATTTTCCAGATTAGGCAATTTTTACAAATTCAAGAGATGTGGAGACCTTCCCAGCCCACTGTACTTCCAGCGTTCTCAGTACATGACATTTTTAGTTTTGAACAGTCTAACTGAGCAAACCCGTTTGACAGTACACTTATCTCAGGGTCTCAAGTACTAGGATTATAAGTGAGAGCATTGTTCTTTTTCTCTGTAAAAGCTTTACTTTGAAACATAATCAAGCTGAAGTTAGAGCAGTGTTCCTTTTCTCTGTATGATTTAGTGAGAAACACACATGTGTTTCTCTGGAAAGAGAAGCATTTGTTTGGGACATGTCAAAGGATTGTTAGAGGTGAGAGAAGTTTTGGTTTTCTCTGTAAAAGCTTTATTTTGATAGATAATCACGTTCTTTTGTAAGTGTACTAATTTCATGAGAAGCTTTATTGAGAAATGCACATATGTTTCTCTGAAAAGAGAAGTAGTTGTTTGGAACAGTTCAAAAGATTGTTAGAAACACGAGCAGTGTTCCTTTTCTCTTTACAAGCTTGAATTTGAAGGATAATCAGGTACTTTTGAAAGTGTATTAATTTCATGACAATCTCTAGTGAGGAACGCACACGTGTTTCTCTGAAAATAGAATCAGTTGTTTGGGACATGTAAAAGTATTGTTAGAATCGAGTCTAGAGTTTCTTTTCTCTGTACAAGCTTTACTTTGAAAGATAACCATGTTCTTTTCAAAGTGTATTAATTTCATGAAAAGCTCTAGTGAATAATGCACATGTGTTTTTCTGACAAGAAAAGCAGTTGTTTCGGCCACGTGAAAGCATTGTTAGAAATGATAGAAGTGATTTTCCTTCTATTACTTTCTGTAGGGCTGGATTTGTGGCAACGTATTGTTTAAATTTGTTCTTATCCTGGAATGTCTTGTTTTCTCCATTGATAGTGAACGATAGCTTGGCTGGGTATAGTAGTTTGGGTTTGCATCCATGATCTCTTAGTTTCTGTAGTACCTCTATCCAGGACCTTCTGGCTTTCATGGTTTCCACACACTGAGGCAATGGGGATGATCTATCGGGAACTCACCAAGGCCAGCTGGCCGGGGACTGAAAAAGCATGGGACAAAACCGGTCTTGCTGAACATAATGGACAATGAGGACTACTGAGAACTGAAGAACAATGGCAATGGGTTCTTGATCCTATTGCATGTAATGGCTTTGTGGGAGCCCAGGTAGTTTGGATGCTCACCTTAATAGACCTGGATGGAGGTGGGTGGTCCTTGGACCTCCCACAGGGCAGAGAAACCTGCTTACTCTTTGGGCTGAGGAGGAAGGAAGACTTGATTGGGGGAGGGGGAGGGAATGGGAGGTGGTGGCGGGGAAGAGGCAGAAATCTTTAATAATTAAATTAATTAATTAATAAAAAAAATAAAATAAAAAAAATAAAAATTAAAAAAATAAATAAAAAAAAAAGAAAATAATCATCTTTATATGGAAAAACAAAAAAACCATGAAAAAAAAAAAGAAATGATAGAAGTGGGCTTTACTCTGTACAAGCTTTCCTTTGAAACATCATCACATTGTTTTGAAATTGCATATATTTCATGAAAAGCTTTAGTGAGGAACGCACATGTATTTCTCTGAAAAGAGAAGCCGTTGTTTGGGACATGGCAAAGCATTGTTAGAGGTGAGAGCAGTGGGCTTTTCTCTGTACAAGCTTTATTTTGAAAGATAATCACGTTCATTTGAAAGTGTATTAATTTCATGAAAAGCTTTAGTGAGAAAAACACAAGAGTTTTTCTGAGAAGAGAAGCAGTTGTTTGGGACATGTCTAAGGAGAGTTCAAAGTGAGAGCCGAGATCCTTTTCTCTGTACAAGCTTTACTTTGAAAGATAATGACGATCTGTTTAAAGTACATTAATTTAATGAAATGCTTTAGTGAGAAACTCACATGTGTTTCTCTGGAAAGAGAAGCAATTGTTTGAGTCATGTTAAAGCATTGTTAAAAGTGAGAACAGTGGGCTATTCTCTATACAGCTTTACTTTGAAAGATAATCTCATTCTTTTGAAAGTGTATTAATTTCATGAGAAGCTTTAGTGAGAAATGCACATGTGTTTCTTTGAAAAGAGAAGCAATTGTTTGGGACATGTCAAAGGACTGTTAGAATTGAGAGCGTTGTTTCTTTTCTCTGTAGAAGCTTTACTTTGAAAGATAATCATGCTCTTTGAAAGTGTACTAATTTTATGAGAAGCTTTAGTGAGAAATGCATATGTGTTTCTCTGAAAAGAGAAGCAGTTGTTTGGGACATGTCAAAACATTGTTTGAAGTGAGAACAGTGTGCTTTTTTCTGTACAAGCTTTACTTTGAAAGATAATACATTCTTTTGAAAGTGTATTAATTTCATGAAAATCGTTAGTGAGAAACGCACATGTGTTTTTCAGAAAAGAGAAGCATTTCATTGGGTCATGTCAAAGGATTGTTAGAAGAGAGAGAAAAGAGAGCCATTAGCATTTCTGTGTACAAGCTTGAATTTGAAGTATAATCAGTTTCTTGGAAATTATATGAATTTAATGAGAAGCTTTAGTGAGAAATGCCCATGTGTTTCTTTGAAAACGGCAGCAGTTGTATTGTGAAATGTCAAAGCATTTTGAGAAGTGAGAGTTTTACCTTTTCTGTGTACATGTTTGAATTTGAAGGATAATCAGGTACTTTTGAAAGTGTATTAATTTCATGAAAATCTCTAGTGAGAAACACACAAGTGTTTCTCTGAAAAGAGAATCAGTTGTTTGCAACATTTAAAATATTGATAGAATTGAGTGTAGAGTTGCTTTTCTCTGTACAAGCTATGATTTGAAAGATACACACGCCCTTTTGAAAGTGTATTAATTTCATGAAAAGCTCTAGTAAAAAACACACATGTATTTCTCTGAAATAGAAGCACTTGTTTTGGAAATATCAAAGGATTGTTAGAAGTAAGAGCCATTCGTTTTTTTTGTGTACAAGCTTGAATTTGAAAGATAATCACTTTCTTTGAAAGTGTATGAATTTCATGAGAAGTTTTAATGAGGAATGCACATGTTTGTCTCTGAAAAGAGAAGTAGTTGTTTCGGGAAATTTCAAATCATTGTGAGAAGTGAGAGCCAATACCTTTTCTGCGTACAAGCTTGAATTTAAGGATAATCACGTTTTTTGGATATGTATTAATTTCCTGAAAATCTCTTCTGAGAAACGCACATGTGTTTCTTTGAAAAAAGATGCAGTTGTTTAGGCTATGTCAAAGGATTGTTAGATGTGAGATCAGTGTTCTTTTTCTCTGTACAAGCTTAACTTTGAAAGATAATCAGTTTCTTAGATAGTGCATGAATTTCATGAACAGCTTAAGTTAGAAACGCATATGTGATTCTCTGAAAAGAGAAGCAATTGTTTGAGAAATGGCAAAACATTGTTAGAAGTGAGAACAGTGGGCTTTTCTCTGTACAAGCTTTACTTTGAAAGATATCATGTTGTTTTGAAAGTGTATAAATTTCATGAAATGCTTTATTGAGAATCACAAGTGTTTTTCTGAAAAGAGCAGCCGTTTTTTGGGGCATGTTAAAGGATAGTTAGAAGTAAAAGCAGAGATCCTTTTCTCTGAACAAGCTTTACGTTGAAAGATAATCTTGTTCTTTTAAAAAGTGTACTAATTCTATGAGTAGCTTTAGTGAGAAACGTGCATGTGGTTCTCTGAAATGAGAATCAATTTTTGGGACATGTCAAAGGGTTGTTAGAAGTGAGAGCCTTATTCTTTTTCTCTGTGCAAGATTTACTTTGAAAGATAATCACGTTCTTTGAAAGTGTTTTAATTTAATGAGACGCTCTAGTCAGAAACGCACATGTGTTTTTCTGAAAAATGAAGCAGTTGTATGGGACATGTCAAAGGATTGTTAGAATTGAGTGTAGAGTTCCTTTTCTCAGTTCAAACTTTACTTGGAAAGATAATGACTTTCATTTAAAAGTGTATTAATTTCACGAAATGCTTTAGTGAGAAACGTACATGTGTTTCTCTGAAATAAAAGCAGTTGTTTGTGATATGTCAAAACATTGTTAGATGCAAGAACGTTGTTAGTTTTCTCTGTAGAAGCTTTAATTTGAAAGATAATCTCATCCTTTTGAAAGTGCACTAATTTCATGAGAAGCTTTAATGAGAAATGCACATGTGTTTCTCTGAAAAGAGAAGCAGTTGTTTGTGCCATGTCAAAGGATTGTTAGAAGTGAGAGCAGTGTTCCTTTTCTCTATACAAGCTTGAATTTGAAGGATAATCATGTTCTTTTGAAAGTGTATCAATTTCATAAACATCTCTAGTCAGAAACGCACACGTGTTTCTCTGAAATGAGAATTAGTTGTTTGGGACATGTAAAAGTATAGATATAACTGAGTGTAGAGTTGCTTTTCTCTGTACAAGCTTTACTTTGAAAGATAATCACGTTCTTTTGAAAGTGTATTAATTTCATAAAAAGCTCTAGTGAGAAAGGCACATGTGTTTCTCTGACAAAAAAAGCAGGTGTTTCGGCCATGTGAAAGCATTGTTAGAAATGACAGCATTGGGCTTTTCTCTGTACAAGCTATCCTTTGAAACATCATCACATTCTTTTGACATTGTATATATTTCATGAAAACCGTTAGTGAGGAACGCACATGTATTTCTCGGAAAAACGAAGCAGTTGTTTGGGACATGGCAAAGCATTGTTAGAAGCGAGAGCAGTGGGCTTTTCTCTGTACAAGCTTTACATTGAAAGATAATCACATTCTTTTGAAAGTGTATTAATTTCATGAAAAGCTTTAGTGAGAAACACACAGGTGCTTTTCTGAGAAGAGAAGCAGTTGTTTAGGACATGTCAAAGGATAGTTTGAAGTGAGAGCCGAAATCCTTTTCTCTGTATAAGCTTTACTTTGAAAGATAATGACGTTCTTTTTATAGTGTATTAATTTCATGAAATGCCTTAGTGAGAAACGCACTTGTGTTTCTCTGAAAAGATAAGCAGTACTTTGGGCATTGGAAAACCATTGTTACAGGTGAGAGCATTGTTACTTTTCTCTGTAGAAGTTTTTCTTTGAAAGAAATCACATTTATTTGAAAGTGTACTAATTTCATGAGAAGCTTTAGTGAGAAACGCACATGTGTTTCGCTGAAAATAGAAGCAGTTGTTTGGGATATGTCAAAGGATTGATAAGTGAGAGCACTGCTACTTTTCTCTGTAGAAGCTTTCCTTTGAAAGATAATGATGTTCTTTTTAAAGTGTATTAATTTCACGAAATGCTTTAGTGAGAAACGCGCATGTGTTACTCTGAAAAGAGAAGTAGTTGTTTGGGCAAAGGGAAAGCATTGTTAGAGGTGAGAGCATTGTTACTTTTCTCTGTAGAAGCTTTCCTTTGAAAGATAATCACATTCTTTTGAAAGTGTACTAATTTCATGAGAATATTTAGTGAGAAACTCACATGCGTTTCTCTGAAAAGAGAAGCAGTTGTTTGGGATATGTCAAAGGATTGTTAGAAGTGAGAGCACTGTTCCTTTTCTCTGTACAAGCTTAAATTTGAAGTATAATCACGTTCTTTTTAAAGTGTATTAATTTCATGAAATTCTTTATTGAGAAATGAACATGTGTTTCTCTGAAAAGGGAAGCCGTTGTTTGGGACATGACAAAGGATTGATATAAGAGAGAGCATTGTTACTTTTCTCTGTAGAAGGTTTCCTTTGAAAGATAATGACATTCTTTGAAAGTGTACTAATTTCATGAGATGCTATATTGAGTAACACACATGAGTTTCTCTGAAAAGAGAAGCAGTTGTTTGGGACATGTCAAAGGGTTGATAGAAGTGAGACCATTGTTACTTTTCTCTGAAGAAGCATTAATTTGAAAGATAATTACATTCTTTAGAAATTATTCTAGTTTCATGAGAAATTTTTGTGAGAAACACACATGTCTTTCTCTGATAAAAGAAGCAGTTGTTTGGTACATGTCAAAGGATTGTTAGACGTGAGAGAAAGTATGCTCTTCTCTGTACAAGCTTTACAAGAAAAATAATCAGTTGCTTTGAAAGTCTATGAATTTCATAACAAGCTTTAGTGAAAAAAACACATGTGTTATTCTGAAAAGAGAAGCAGTTGTTTTGGCCATTTAAAAGCATTGTGAGAAGTGAGAGCTATTAGCTTTTCATTGTACAACTTTTACTTTGAAAGATAATCGTGTTGTTTTGAAATTGTATTAATTTCATGGAAAGCTTTCATGAGAAGCACACATGTGTTTCTCTGAAAAGAGAAGCAGTTTCTTGGGCATTGTGAAAACATTGTTAGATGTGAGAGCAGTGGGCTTTTCTCTGTACTAGCTTTACTTTGAAAGTTAATCTGGTTCTGTTGAAAGTGTACTAATTTCATGAGCAGCTTGAGGGAGAAATGCACAGGTGTTTCTCTGAAAAGAGAAGGAGTTGTTTGGGACATATCAAAGGATTTTTAGAATTGACATCCTTGTTACTTTTCTCTGTAGAAGCTTTCTTTGAAAGATAATGACGTTCTTTTTAAAGTGTATTAATTTCACAAAATGCTTTAGTGAGAAACACACCTGTGTTTCTCTGAAAAGAGAAGCAGTTGTTTGGGCAATGGGAAAGCATTGTTAGAGGTGAGAGCACTATTCCTTTTCTCTGTACAAGCTTAAATTTGAAGTATAATCACGTTCTTTTGCAAGTTTATTAATTTCATGAAAATCTCTAGTGAGAAGCACACATGAGTTTCACTGAAAAGAGAATCAGTTGTTTGGGACATGTAAAAGTAATGTTAGAATTGAGTGTAGTTGTGCTTTTCTCTGTACAAGCTTTACCTAAAAGATAATCTTGTTCTTTTTAAAGTGTACTAATTTCATGAGAAGCTATTGTGAGTAACACACATGTGTTTCTCTGAAAAGAGAAGCAGTTGTTTGGGACAAGACAAAGCATTGTTATAAGAGAGAGCATTGTTACTTTTCTCTGTAGAAGCTTTCCTTCGAAAAATAATCACGTTCTTTTGAAAGTGTACTAATTTCATGAGAAGCTATTGTGAATAACACACATGTGTTTCTCTGAAAAGAGATGCAGTTGTTTGGGACATGTCAAAGGATTGATAGAAGTGAGAGCATTGTTACTTTTCTCTGTAGTAACTTTAATTTGAAAGATAATCATATTCTTTAGAAAGTATACTAGTTTCATGAGATGTTTTAGTGAGAAATGTACATGTCTTTCTCTGACGAAAGAAGCAGTTGTTTGGCACAAGTCAAAGGATTGTTAGAAGTGAGAGAAGGTATGCTTTTCTCTGTACAAGCTTTACATGAAAGATAATTAGTTGCTTTGAAATCTATGAATTTCATAAGAAGCTTTAGTGAGAAAAGCACATGTGTTATTCTGAAGAGAAGCAGTTGTTTCTGCCATGTCAAAGCATTTTTAGAAGTGAGAACCATTAGCTTTTATTTGTAAACGTTTTACTTTGAAAGATAATCATGTTGTTTTGAAATTGTATTACTTTCATGGAAAGCTTTCCTGAGAAATACACATGTGTTTCTCTGAAAAGAGAAGCAGTTTTTTGGGCAATGTGAAAACATTGTTAGAAGTGAGAGCATTGTTACTTTTCTCTGTAGAAGTTTTCCTTTGAAAGATGATCACGTTCATTGAAAGTGTACCAATTTCATGAAAATCTCTAGTGAGAAACTCACACGTGTTTCTCGGAAAGGAGAAGTAGTTGTTTGGGAAATGTAAAAGTATTGTTATAATTGAGTGTAGAGTTGCTTTTCTCTGTACAAGCTTTAATTTGAAAGATAATCTCGTTCTTTTGAAATTGTGTAATTTAATGAAAAGCTTTCGTGAGAAGCGCTCACGTGTTTCTCTGAGAAGAGAAGCAGTTTGGGACATGGTGAGAAAAGCATATGTGTTTCTCTCAAAAAAAAACGCAGTTGTTTGTGACATGTCAAAGCATTGTTAAAAGGGAGACCATTGTTCCTTTTCTCTGTAGAAGCTTTACTTTGAAAGATAATCATGTTCTTTTGAAAGTGTATTAATTTCATGAAAGCTTTAGTAAGAAACACATAATTGTTTCTTTGTAAAGAGAAGAATCATTTGGGACATGTCAATGGATTATTAGAAATGAGAGCAGTGTTCCCTTTCTCTGTACAAGCTTGAATATGAACAATAATCACATTCTTTTGAAAGTGTATTAATTTAATGAAATGCTTTAGTGAGAAAAGCACATGTATTTCTATGAAAAGAGAAGAATTTGTTTGGGACATGACAAAGGATTGTTAGAAGTGAGAGCAGTTTTCCTTTTCTCTGTACTAATTTCATGAGAAGCAGTTGTTACGGCCATGTCCATGCATTGTTAGAAGTGAGAGCCTTTAGCTTTTCTTTGTACAAGTTTTACTTTGAAAGCTAATCACAGTGTTTTAAAATTGTATTAATTTCGTGGAAAGTTTTCATGAGAAATGCAGATTTGTTTCTCTGAAAAGAGAAGCAATTGTTTGGGATGTGTCAAAGGATTGATAGAAGTGAGAACGTTGTTACCTAACTTTTCTCTGTAGAAGATTTCCTTTGAGACATAATCACGATCTTTTGAAAGAGTACTATTTTATGAGAAGCTTTAGTGAGAAACGCACATGTGTTTCTCTGAAAAGAGAAGCAGTTGTTTGGGATATGTCAAAGGATTGCTTAAGTGAGAGCAGTGTTCCCTTTCTCTGTACAAGCTTGATTTTGAAGGAGTACGTTCTTTTGAAAGTGTATTAATTGCATGAAAATCTCTAGTGAGAAACGCACACGTGTTTCTCTGAAAGAGAATCAGTTGTTAGAGATATCTATAAGTATTGTTAGAATTGAGTGTAGAGTTGCTTTTTTCTTTACTAGCTTTACTTTGAAAGATAATGGCGTTCTTTCTAAAGTGTATTAATTTCACAATATGCTTTATTGAGAAACCCACATGTGTTTCTCTGAAAAAGAAGCAGTTGTTTAAGACATGTCAAAGGTTGGTTAGATGTGTGAGCATTGTTACTTTTCTCTGTAGAAGCTTTACTTTTAAAGGTAATCACGTTGTTTTGAAAATATACTAATTTCATGAGAAGCTTTAGTCAGAAATGTAGATGCGTTTTTCTGAAAAGAGAACCGGTTGTTCAGCACATGTCAAAGGATTGTTAGAAGTGAGAGAATTTATACTTTTCTTTGTACAAGCTTTACTTTGAAAGATAATCAGTTTCTTTGAAAGTGTTTCTGTGAACAGAGAAGCAATTGTTTGGGACATGTCAAAGGAATGATAGAAGTGAGAGTGTTGTTACTTTTCTTTTTAGAAGCTTTTCTTAGAATGATAATGACGTTTTTTATAAAGCATATTAATTTCAAAAAATGCTTTAGTGAGAAACCCACATGCATTTCTCTGAAAAAAGAACCAGTTGTTTGGGACATGTCAAAGGTTTGTTAGAAATGAGAGCATTGTTACTTTTCTCTGTAGAAGTTTTCTTTGAAAGATAATCACATTCTTTGAAAGTGTGCTAATTTCATGAGAATATTTAGTGAGAAACGCACATGCATTTCTCTGAAAAGAGAAGCAGTTGTTTGGGATATGTCAAAGGATTGTTAGAAGTGAGAGCACTGTTCCTTTTCTCTGTATAAGCTTAAATTTGAAGTATAATCACGTTTTTTGAAAGTGTATTAGAAGGGAGAACTGTGTTCCATTTCTCTATACAAACTTTATTTGAAAGATAATCATGTTCTTTTGAAAGTGTATAATCTCATGAAATGCTTTAAGTCAGAAATGCACATGTTCTTTGAAAAGAGAAGTAGTTTTTGACATGACAAAGTTGTTAGAGTAAGAACAGTGTAGTTTTCGAATGACAACATTTGGAAGATGACAAGTCTGGAACATCTCAAAAAAGAGTTAGAAGTGAGTTCCGTTTTGCTTTTCTTTGTTCAAGCTTTTCTTTGAAATAAAATCATGTTCTTTGGAAAGTGTATAATTTCATGAAATGCTTTAGTGAGAAATTGACATGTGTTTTTCTGAAAAGAGGAGCAGTTGTTTAGGACATTTAAAAGTATTTTTAGAATTTAGAACAGGGTATCTTTTCTCTGTTCAAACTTTACTTTGAAAGATAATCACGTTATTTTGAAAGTGTATAATTTCATGAAATGCTTAAGTAAGAAATGCACATGTGTTTCTCTGAAAAGAGGAGCAGTTCTTTGCGATCAGACAAAGAATTGTTAGAAGTTAGAACAGTGTTCCTTTTCTCTGTACAAACTTTATTTGAAAGAAAATAACGTTGTTTTGAAAGTGTACAATTTCATGAAAAAGTTTAGTGAGAAATGCACATGTGTATCTCTGAAAAGAGAAGCAGTTGTTTGGAACATGTCAAAGTCTTGTTAAGAAGTGAGAACAGTGTTCTTTTTCTCTGTACAACTTTACTTTGAAAGATAATCATGTTCTTTGAAAGTGTATAATTTCATGAAATGCTTTAGTGACAAACTCCCTGTGTTTCTCTGAAAAGAGGGGCAGTTGTGTGTGACATGACAATGTATTTTTTGAAGTATGAACAGTGTTTCATTTCTCTGTACTATCTTTATCTTCTGAAAGTGTATAATTTCATGAAATGCTTTAGTGAGAAATGCACATGTGTTTCTCTTCAAACAGAAGCAAATGTTTGGAACATGTCTAGTTTAGAGCATTTCAAAGAAGAGTAATAAGTGAGTTCTGTTTTTCTGTTCTTTCTGCAAGATTATTTAAAAGAAAATCACGTTCTTTTGAAAGTGTATAATTTCATGAAGTCTTTTGGTGGGAAAAGTAAATGTTTTTCTCTGAAAAGACGGGCAGTTGTTTGCAACATGACAAAGTATTGTTAGAAGTGAGTACAGTGTTCCTTTTCTCTGTACAATTTTTACTTTGAAAGAAAATCACATTCTGTTGAAAGTGAATAATTACATAAAATGATTTAGTGAGAAACGCACATGTGTATCTCTGAAAAGAGAAGCAGTTGTTTGGAACATGTCAAAGTATTGTTAGGAGTGAGAACAGTGTTCCTTTGCTCTGTACTAACTTTACTTTGAAAGATAATGACATTCTTTTAAAGCGTATAATTTCATGAAATGTTTCACTGAGGAACACACATGTGTTTCTCTGAAAAGAGAAGCAGTTGTTTGGAACATGGCAAAGAAGAGTTAGAGGAGAGTTCTGTTTTGCTTTTCTTTGTGCAAGCTTTACTTTGAAAGAAAATCATATTCATTGAAAGTATATATTTTCATGAAATGATTTAGTGAGAAACGCACATGTGTTTCTCTGAAAAGGGGAGCAGTTGTTTAGGACATTTATGAGTATTTTTAGAAGTGAGAAGAGTGTTTCTTTTTTTTGTTCAAACTTTACTTTGAAAGATAATCACATTCTTTTGAAAGTGTATAATTTCATGAAATGCTTTGGTGAGAAAAGTAAATGTTTTCCTCTGAAAAGAAGCGCAGTTGTTTGCGACATGACAAAGTACTGTTAGAAGTGAGTACAGTGTTCCTTTTCTCTGTACAATCTTTACTTTGAATAAAAATCACATTTTTTTGAAAGTGAATAATTTCATGAAATGGTTTAGTGAGAAATGCACATGTGTATCTCTAAAAAGAGAAGCAGTTGTTTGGAACATGTCAAAGTATTGTTAGAAGTGAGAACAGTGTTCCTTTTCTCTGTACAAACTTTACTTTGAAAGATAATCACGTTCTTTTGAACGTGGATAATTTCATGAAATGTTTTAGTGAGAAACGCACATGTATTTCTCTGAAAAGATGTGCAGTTGTTTGCAAGATGACAAAGTATTGTTACAAGTATTAACAGTGTTCAATTTATCTGTACAATCTTTACTTTAAAAGAAAATCACATTCTTTTGAAACTGTATAATTTCATGAAATGATTTAGGGAGAAACGCACATGTGTTTCTCTGGAAAGAAGAACATTTGTGTGGGACATGTAGAAGTATTGTTAGAAGTGAGAAGACTGTTTCTTTTCTCTGTAAAACCTTTACATTGAAAGATAATCACGTTCTTTTGAAAGTGTATAATTTCATGAAATTCATTATTGAGAAACAGACATGTGTTTGTCTGAAAAGAGAAGCAGTTGTTTGGAACATATAAAAGTATTGTTAAAAGTGAGAACAGTGTTCCTTTTCTCTGTACAAACTTTACTTTGAAAGATAATCACGTTCTTTTGAAAGTGTATAATTTCTTGAAATGCTTTAGTGAGAAATGCACATTTAATTTTTGTAAAGAGAAGGAGTGGTTTGCAACATGAAAAAGTATTGTTAGAAGTGAGAACAGTGTTCCATTTCTTGTACAAACTTTATTTGAAAGAAAATCACATTGTTTTGAAAGTGTACACTTTCATGAAACGTTTTAGTGAGAAATGCACATGTGTTTCTCTGAAAAGAGGGACAGTTGTTTGCAACATGACAAAGTATTGTTACAAGTATTATCAGTGTTCAATTTATCTGTACAATCTTTACTTTAAAAGAAAATCACATTCTTTTGAAAGTGTATAATTTCATGAAATGGTTTAGTGAGAAATGCACATGTGTTTCTCTGAAAAGAGAAGCAGTTGTGTGGGACTTGTAAAAGTATTGTTAGAAGTGAGAAGACTGTTTCTTTTCTCTGTACAAACTTTACATTAAAAGATAATCACGTTCTTTTGAAAGTGTATAATTTTATGAAATGCTTTATTGAGAAAAAGACATGTGTTTGTCTGAAAAGAGAAGCAGTTGTTTGGAAGATACCAAGTTTGGAACATGTCAAAGAAGAGTTAGAAGTGAGTTCTGTTTACTTTTCTTTGTGCAAGCTTTACTTTGAAAGAAAATCACATTATTTTAAAAATGTATAATTTCATAGAATGTTTTAGTGAGAAACGCACATGTGTTTCTCTGAAAAGAGGAGCATTTGTGTGGGACATGTAAATGTATTGTTAGAAGTGAGAAGACTGTTTCTTTTCTCTGTACAAACTTTACATTGAAAGATAATCACGTTCTTTTGAAAGTGTATAATTTTATGAAATGCTTTATTGAGAAATGGACATGTGTTTGTCTGAAAAGAGAAGCAGTTGTTTGGAAGATATCAAGATTGGAACATGTCAAAGAAGAGTTAGAAGTGAGTTCTGTTTTGCTTTTCTTTGTGCAAGCTTTAATTTGAAAGAAAATCATGTTCATTGAAAGTGTATATTTTCATGAAATGCTTTAGTGAGAAATGCACATGTGTTTCTCTTAAAAGAGGAGCAGTTGTTTGGAACATATAAAAGTATTCTTAGAAGTGAGAACAGTGTTCCTTTTCTCTGTACAAACTTTACTTTGAAAGATAATCACGTTCTTTTGAAAGTGTATAATTTCTTGAAATGCTTTAGTGAGAACAGCACATGTGATTCTTTGTAAAGAGAAGAAGTGGTATGCAACATGAAAAAGTATTGTTACAAGTGAGAACAGTGTTCCATTTCTTGTACAAACTTTATTTGAAAGAAAATCACGTACTTTTGAAAGTGTATAATTTCATGAAATGGTTTAGTGAGAAACACAATGTGTTTCTCTTAAAAGAGGAACAGTTGTTTGGAACATATAAAAGTATTGTTAGAAGTGAGAACAGTGTTCCTTTTCTCTGTACAAACTTTACTTTGAAAGAAAATCACGTTCTTTTGAAAGTGTATAATTACATGAAATGCTTTAGTGAGAAATGCACACGTTTCTCTGAAAAGAGGGGTAGTTGTTTGAGACTTGACAAAGTATTGTTAGAAGTTAGTACAGTATTGCTTTTTTCTTTACAATCTTTACTAAAAGAAAATTGCATTCTTTTCAAAGTGAATAATTCCATGAAATGGTTTAGTAAGATACACACATGTGTATCTCTGAAAAGAGAAGCAGTTGTTTTCGACATGACAAAGTATTGTTAGAAGTGAGAACATTGTTCCATTTGTCTGTACAATCTTTACTTTGAAAGAAAATCACCTTATTTTGAAAGTGTATAATTTCATTAAATGCTTTAGTGAGAAAAGCACATGTGTTTCTCTGAAATGTGTAGCAGTTTTTTGGGACATGTAAAAGTATTGCTTGAAGTGACAACAGTGTTTCTTTTCTCTGTACAAACTTTATTTTGAAAGATAATCACGTTCTTTTGAAAGTATATAATATCATGAAATGCTTTATTGAGAAACGGACATGTGTTACTCTGAAAAGAGGTGCAGTTCTTTGCGACCGGAAAAAGTATTGTTAGAAGTGAGAACAGTGTTCCTTTTCTCTGTACAATCATTACTTTGATAGCAAATCACGTTCTTTTGAATGTGTATAATTTCATTAAATGGTTTAGTGAGAAACGCACATGTGTATCTCTGAAAAGAGAAGCAGTTCTTTGGAACATGTCAAAGTATTGTTAAGAATTGAGAAGAGTGTTACTTTTCTCTATACAAACCTTACTTAGAGAGATAATCACATTCTCTTGAAAGTGTATAAATTCATGAAATGCTTTAGTGAGAAACACACATGTGTTTTTCTAAAAAGAGATGCAGTTCTTTCCGACAAGACTAAGTATTGTTAGAAGTGTGAACAGTGTTCCATTTCTCTGTACAATCTTTACTTTAAAAGATAATCACATTCTTTTGAAAGTGTATAATTTCATGAAATGATTTATTGAGAAACGCACATTTTTATCTATGAAAAGAGAAGCAGTTGTTTGGAAAATGTCAAAGTATTGTTAAGAAGTGAGAACAGTGTTCCTTTTCTCTGTACAAACTTTACTCTGAAAGATAATCACATTCTTTGGAAAGTGTAATAAATTCATAAAATGTTTTAGTGTAAAACGCACATGTGTTTCTCTGAAAAGAGGAGCAGATGTCTGGGACATGTAAAAGTATAGTTAGAAGTGAGAACAGTGTTCCTTTTCTCTGTAAAACTTTGCTTTGAAAGATAATCATGTTCTTTTGAAAGTGTATTTATTGCATGAAATTCTTTTAAGAAACACACAAGTGTTTCTCTGTAAAGAGAAGCAGTTGTTTGCGACCTGTCAAAGTATTGTTAGAACTGAGATAAGTATTCTTTTTCTCTGTACAAGCTTTACTTTGAAAGATAATCACATTGCTTTGAAAGTGCGTTCATTTCCTGAAAAGCTTATTTAGAAACGCACATGTGTTTCTTAGTAAAGAGAAGCAGTTGTTTGTGACATGTCAAAGTATTGTGAGAAGTGAGATTAGTGTTCCTTTTCTCTGTACAAGCTTTATTTTGAAAGATAATCACATTATTTTGAAAGTGTAGTTTTTCTTGAAAAGCTTAAGTTAGAAACGCACTTGTGTTTCTTGGTAAAGAGAAGCAGTTGTTTGCGGCATATCAAAGTATCGTTAGAAGTGAGATCAGTGTACCTTTCTCTGTACAAGCTTTACTTTGAAAGATAATCACATTCTTTTGAAAGTGTATTTATTTTATAAATAGCTTTAGTAAGAAACGCACATGTCTTTCTCTGTAAAGGGAAGCATTTCTTTGCGACATATCAAAGTATTTTTACAAGTGAGATCAGTGTACCTTTCTCTGTAGAAGCTTTACATTGAAAGATAACCACATTCTTTTGAAAGTGTATTCATTTTATTAAAAGCTTTAGTAAGAAGAGCACATGTCTTTCTCTGTGAAGAAAAGCAGTTGTTTGTGACATGTCAAATGTTTGTTAGAAGTGGGATCAGTGTTCCTTTTCTCTGTACAAGCTTCATTTTGAAAGATAATCTCATTCTTTTGAAAGTGTAATCTTTCCTGAAAAGCTTTAGTTAGAAACGCACTTGTGTTACTTGGTAAGGAGAAGCTGTTGTGTAGGACATGTAAAAGTATTGTTTGAAGTGAGGTCAATATTCCTTATCTCTGTAGAAGCTTTCCTTTAAAGATAATCACATTTTTTTGAAACTATATTCATTTCCAGAAAAGCTTTAGTAACTAACACACATGTGTTTCTTGGTAAAGAGTAGCAGTTGTTTGCGTCATGTCAACGTCTGGTTAGAAGTGATATCATTGTTCCCTTTCTCTGTACAAGCTTTAATTTGAAGGATAATCAAGTTCTTTTGAAAGTGTATACATTTTTTGAAAAGCATTAGTTAGAAACACACACGGGTTTCTTGGTAAAGAGAAGCCATTGTTTGTGACATGTCAAAGTATTTTTAGAAGTGAGATCAGTGTACCTTTCTCTGTACAAGCTTTACATTAAAAGATAATCACATTCTTTTGAAAGTGTATTCATTTCATTAATAGCTTTAGTAAGAAACGCACAAGTGTTTCTCTGTAAAGAGAAGCTGTTGTTTGCGACATGTCAAAGTATTGTTAGAAGGGAGATCAGTGTTCCATTCTCTGTAGAAGCTTTGCTTTGAAATACAATTGGTCCTTTAAAAAGTGTATTCATTTCTTTAAAAACTTTAGTAAGAAACGCACATGTGTTTCTTGGTAATGAGAAGCAGTTGTTTGCGACATGTCAACGTCCTATTAGACCTGAGATCAGTGTTGCTTTTCTCTGTAGAAGCTTTAATTTGAAAGATAACCACATTCTTTGAAAGTGTATTTATTTCATAAATAGCTTTAGTAAGAATCGCACATGTGTTTCTCTGTAAAGTAAGGCCATTTTTTGAGACATGTCAAAGTATTGTTATTAGTGAGATCAGTGTTCCTTTTCTCTGTACAAGCTTTACATTGAAAGATAATCACGCTATTTTGAAACTGTATTCTTTCCTGAAAAGCTTTAGTTAAAACGCACTTGTGTTACTTGGTAAGGAGAAGCAGTTGTTTGCGACATGTCAAAGTGTTGTTTGAAGTGAGGTCAATATTCCTATTCTAGGTACAAGATTTACTTTGAAAGATAATCACATTCTTTTGAAAGTGTATTCATTTCCTGAAAAGCTTTAGTAACTAACACACATGTGTTTCTTGATAAAGAGAAGCAGTTTTTTGCGACATGTCAACGTCTTGTTAGAAGTGATATCAGTGTTCCTTTTCTTTGTACAAGCTTTACTTTGAAGGATAATCACATTCTTTTGAAAGTGTATACATTTCTTGAACAGCTTTAGTTAGAAACACATGTGTTTCTTGGTAAAGAGAAGCAGTTGTTTGCGACATGTCAAAGTATTGTTAGAAGTGAGATCAGTTTACCTTTCTCTGTACAACTTTACTTTGAAAGATAATCATATTCTTCTGAAAGTGTATTCATTTCATTAATAGCTTTAGTAAGAAACGCACAAGTGTTTCTCTGTAAAGAGAAGCAGTTGTTTGCGACATGTCAAAGTATTGTTAGAAGTGAGATCAGTGTTCCATTCTCTGTAGAAACTCTGCTTTGAAATATAATCATGTTCTTTTAAAAGTGTATTCATTTCTTTAAAACTTTAGTAAGCAAAGCACATGTGTTACTTGGATAGGAGAAGCAGTTGTTTGGGACATGTCAAAATATTGTTTGAAGTGAGATCAATATTCCTTTTCTCTGTACAAGCTTTAATTTGAAAGATAATCACGTTCTTTTGAAAGTGTATACATTTCTTGAAAATCTTTAGTAAGAAACATACATGTATTTCTCTCTAAAGAAAAGCAGTTGTTTGTGACATGTCAAATTACTGTTAAAAATGAGAACAGTTTTCTTTTCTCTCTACAAGCTTTACTTTGAAAGATAATCTCATTGTTTTGAAAGTGTATTCATTTCAAAAATAGCTTTAGTAAGAAACGCACAACTGTTTCTCTGTAAAGAAAAGCCATTTTTTTGCGACATGTCAAAGTATTTTTGGAAGAGAGATAAGTGTTCCTTTCTCTGTAGAAGCTTTACTTTGAAAGATAATCACATTTATTTCAAAGTGTATTCATTTCATGAAAAGCTTTAGGAAGAAACACACATGTGTTTCCCTGTAAAGAGAAGCAGTTGTTTGCGACGTGTCAAATTATTGTTAGAAGTGATATCAATGTTCCTTTTCTCCGTAGAAGCTTTACTTTGAAAGAAAGTCACATTCTTTGGAAAGTGTATTCATTTTATAAATAGCTTTAGTAAGAAACACACGTCTTTCTGTGTAAAGAAAAGTTGTTTGCGACATGTCAAATTACTGTTAGAAGTGAGATCAGTGTTCCTTTTCTCTGTAGAAGCTATGCTTTGAAATATAATCATGTTCTTTTGAAAGTGTATTCATTTCTTGAGAAGCTTTACTAAGAAACCCACGTGTATCTTGTTAAAGAGAAGCAATTGTTTGCGACATGTCAAAGTATTGTTTGAAGTGAGATCAGTATTCCTTTTCTCTGTAGAAGCTTTATTTGAAAGATAATCACATTCTTTTGAAAGTGTATTCATTTCTTGAAATGCTTTAGTAAGAAACGCACATGTCTTTTTCTGTAAAGCAAAGCAGTTCTTTGTGACATGTCAAAGGCTTGTTAGAAGTGAGATCCGTGTTCCTTTTCTCTGTAGAATCTTTGCTTTTAAATATAATCACGTTCTTTTTAAAGTGTATTCATTTTAGGAAAAGCTTTATTAAGAAATGCACATGTGCTTCTCCTTATAGAGAAGCAGATTTTTTCGACATATCTATTACTGTTTGAAGTGAGATCAGTTTTCCTTTTCTCTGTAGAAGCTTTACTTTGGAAGATAATCACATTGTTTTGAAAGAGTTCATTTCAAAAATAGCTTTAGTAAGAAACGCAAAAGTGTTTCTTTGTAAAGAAAAGCAGTTGTTTGCAACATGGCAAATTACTGTTAGAAGTGAGATCAGTGTTACTTTTCTCTGTAGAAGCTTTGCTTTGAAATATAATCATGTTCTTTTGAAAGTGTATTCATCTCTTGAAAAGCTTTATTAAGAAACACATGTGTTTCTTGGTAAAGAGAAGCAGTTTTTGCTACATGTCAAAGTCTTTTTAGAAGTGAGATCAGTGTTCCTTTTCTCTATAGAAGCTTTACTTTGGAAGATAATCACGTTTTTTTGAAAGTGCATTTATTTCATGAAATACTTTTGTAAGAAACACACATGTGTTTCTCTGTAAGGAGAAGCAGTTGTTTTCGACATGTCAAAGTATTGTTAGAAGTGAGATCAGTAGTCATTTTCTGTGTGCAAGCTTTAATTTGAAATATAATCACGTTCTTTTGAAAGTGTATTTATTTCTTTAAATGCTTTAGTAATAACACACATGTGTTTCTTGGTAAGGAAAGGCAGTTGTTTCTGACATGTCAAAGCCTTGTTAGAAGTGAGATCAGTATTCATTTCTCTTTAGAAACTTTACTTTGAAAGATAATCACATTCTTTGAAAGTGTATTCATTTCATAAATAACTTAGTAAGAAATGCACAACTGTTCCTTGTAAAGAGAAGCCATTGTTTACGACATGTCAAAGTATTGTTATTAGTGAGATCAGTGTTCCTTTTCTCTGTACAAGCTTTACATTGAAAGATAATCACGCTATTTTGAAACTGTATTCTTTCCTGAAAAGCTTTAGTTAAAACGCACTTGTGTAACTTGGTAAGGATAAGCAGTGGTTTGCGACATGTCAAAGTGTTGTTTGAAGTGAGGTCAATATTCCTTTTCTAGGTACAAGATTTACTTTGAAAGATAATCACATTCTTTTGAAAGTGTATTCATTTCCTGAAAAGCTTTAGTAACTAACACACATGTGTTTCTTGATAAAGAGAAGCAGTTTTTTGTGACATGTCAACGTCTTGTTAGAAGTGATATCAGTGTTCCTTTTCTTTGTACAAGCTTTACTTTGAAGGATAATCACATTCTTTTGAAAGTGTATACATTTCTTGAACAGCTTTAGTTAGAAACACATGTGTTTCTTGGTAAAGAGAAGCAGTTGTTTGCGACATGTCAAAGTATTGTTAGAAGTGAGATCAGTTTACCTTTCTCTGTACAACTTTACTTTGAAAGATAATCATATTCTTCTGAAAGTGTATTCATTTCATTAATAGCTTTAGTAAGAAACGCACAAGTGTTTCTCTGTAAAGAGAAGCAGTTGTTTGCGACATGTCAAAGTATTGTTAGAAGTGAGATCAGTGTTCCATTCTCTGTAGAAACTCTGCTTTGAAATATAATCATGTTCTTTTAAAAGTGTATTCATTTCTTTAAAACTTTAGTAAGCAAAGCACATGTGTTACTTGGTTAGGAGAAGCAGTTGTTTGGGACATGTCAAAATATTGTTTGAAGTGAGATCAATATTCCTTTTCTCTGTACAAGCTTTAATTTGAAAGATAATCACGTTCTTTTGAAAGTGTATACATTTCTTGAAAATCTTTAGTAAGAAACATACATGTATTTCTCTCTAAAGAAAAGCAGTTGTTTGTGACATGTCAAATTACTGTTAAAAATGAGAACAGTTTTCTTTTCTCTCTACAAGCTTTACTTTGGAAGATAATCTCATTGTTTTGAAAGTGTATTCATTTCAAAAATAGCTTTAGTAAGAAACGCACAACTGTTTCTCTGTAAAGAAAAGCCATTTTTTGCGACATGTCAAAGTATTTTTGGAAGAGAGATAAGTGTTCCTTTCTCTGTAGAAGCTTTACTTTGAAAGATAATCACATTTATTTCAAAGTGTATTCATTTCATGAAAAGCTTTAGGAAGAAACACACATGTGTTTCCCTGTAAAGAGAAGCAGTTGTTTGCGACGTGTCAAATTATTGTTAGAAGTGATATCAATGTTCCTTTTCTCCGTAGAAGCTTTACTTTGAAAGAAAGTCACATTCTTTGGAAAGTGTATTCATTTTATAAATAGCTTTAGTAAGAAACACACGTCTTTCTGTGTAAAGAAAAGTTGTTTGCGACATGTCAAATTACTGTTAGAAGTGAGATCAGTGTTCCTTTTCTCTGTAGAAGCTATGCTTTGAAATATAATCACGTTCTTTTGAAAGTGTATTCATTTCTTGAAAAGCTTTACTAAGAAACCCACGTGTATCTTGTTAAAGAGAAGCAATTGTTTGCGACATGTCAAAGTATTGTTTGAAGTGAGATCAGTATTCCTTTTCTCTGTAGAAGCTTTATTTGAAAGATAATCACATTCTTTTGAAAGTGTATTCATTTCTTGAAATGCTTTAGTAAGAAACGCACATGTCTTTTTCTGTAAAGCAAAGCAGTTCTTTGTGACATGTCAAAGGCTTGTTAGAAGTGAGATCCGTGTTCCTTTTCTCTGTAGAATCTTTGCTTTTAAATATAATCACGTTCTTTTTAAAGTGTATTCATTTTAGGAAAAGCTTTATTAAGAAATGCACATGTGCTTCTCCTTATAGAGAAGCAGATTTTTCCGACATATCTATTACTGTTTGAAGTGAGATCAGTTTTCCTTTTCTCTGTAGAAGCTTTACTTTGGAAGATAATCACATTGTTTTGAAAGAGTTCATTTCAAAAATAGCTTTAGTAAGAAACGCAAAAGTGTTTCTTTGTAAAGAAAAGCAGTTGTTTGCAACATGGCAAATTACTGTTAGAAGTGAGATCAGTGTTACTTTTCTCTGTAGAAGCTTTGCTTTGAAATATAATCATGTTCTTTTGAAAGTGTATTCATCTCTTGAAAAGCTTTATTAAGAAACACATGTGTTTCTTGGTAAAGAGAAGCAGTTTTTGCTACATGTCAAAGTCTTTTGAGAAGTGAGATCAGTGTTCCTTTTCTCTATAGAAGCTTTACTTTGGAAGATAATCACGTTTTTTTGAAAGTGCATTTATTTCATGAAATACTTTTGTAAGAAACACACATGTGTTTCTCTGTAAGGAGAAGCAGTTGTTTTCGACATGTCAAAGTATTGTTAGAAGTGAGATCAGTAGTCATTTTCTGTGTGCAAGCTTTAATTTGAAATATAATCACGTTCTTTTGAAAGTGTATTTATTTCTTTAAAGGCTTTAGTAATAACACACATGTGTTTCTTGGTAAGGAAAGGCAGTTGTTTCTGACATGTCAAAGCCTTGTTAGAAGTGAGATCAGTATTCATTTCTCTTTAGAAACTTTACTTTGAAAGATAATCACATTCTTTGAAAGTGTATTCATTTCATAAATAACTTAAGTAAGAAACGCACAACTGTTCCTTGTAAAGAGAAGCCATTGTTTACGACATGTCAAAGTATTGTTAGAAGTGAGATCAGTGTTCCTTTTCTCTGTAGAATCTTTGTTTTGAAATATAAACATGTTCTTTTGAAAGTGTATTCATATCTTGAAAAGCTTTAGTAAGAAACGCACATGTGTTTCTCTGTAAAGAGAAGCAGATGTTTGCGACATGTCAAATTACTGTTAGAAGTGAGATTAGTTTTCCTTTTCTCTGCAGAAGTTTTACTTTGAAAGATAATAACGTTCTTTTGAATGTGTATTTATTTCATGAAATGCTTTTGTAAGAAAAGCACATGTGTTTTTCTGTAAAGAGAAGCAGTTCTTTGGAACATGTTAAAGTATTGGTAGAAGTGAGATCCGTATTCCTTTTCTCTGTACAAGCTTTACTTTGAAAGATATTCACATTCTTTTGAAAGTGTATTCATTTCTTGAAAAGCTTTAGCATGAAACACACATGTGTATCTTGGTAAGGAGAAGCAGTTGTTTACGACATTCAAAGTATTGTTTGAAGTGAAATCAGTATTCCTTTTCTCTGTAGCAGGTTTACTTTGAAAGAAAATCACATTCTTTTGAAAGGGTGTTCATTTCATAAATAGCTTTAGTAAGAAACGCACATGTGTTTCTCTAAAGAGAGGCCATTTTTTGCGACATGTCAAAGTATTGTTAGAAGAGAGATCAGTGTTCCTTTCTGTGTAGAAGCTTTACTTTGAAAGATAATCACATTCCTTTGAAAGTGTATTCATTTCAGGATTAGCTTTAGTAAGAAACACACGTGTTACTTGGTAAAGAGATTCAATTGTTTCCTAAATGTCAAAGTCTTGTTAGAAGTGAGATCAGTGTTCCATCCTCTGTAGAAGCTTTGCTTTGAATGATAATCACGTTCTTTTGAATGTGTATTCATTTCTTAAAAAGTTTTAGTATGAAACACACATGAGTTTCTCTGTAAAGAAGCAGACGTTTGCAACTGTCAAATATCTATTAGAAGTGAGATCAGTTTTCCTTTTCTCTGTCAAAGCTTTATTTTGAAAGATAATCACGTTTTTTGAAAGTGTATTAGTTTCATATATAACTTTAGTAAGAAACGCACAGTTGTTTCTCTGTAAAGAAAGGCCGTATTATGCATCATGTCAAAGTATTTTTAGAAGAGAGATCAGTGTTCCTTTCTCTGTAAAAGCTTTACTTTGAAAGATAATCACATTCTTTTCAAAGTGTATTCATTTCATGAAAAGCATTAGGAAGAAACGCATATGTGTTTCTCTGTAAAGAGAAGCAGTTTTTTCCGACATGTCAAGTATTTTTAGAAGTGAGATCAGTGTTCCTTTTCTCTGTAGAAGCTTTGCTTTGAAGTATAATCATATTCTTTTGAAAGTGTATTCATTTCATGATAAGCTTTAGTAAGAAACGTACATGTGTTTCTCTGTAAAGAAAAGCACTTCTTTTCGACGTGTCAAATTACTGTTAGAAGTGAGATCAGTGTTCATTTTCTCTGTGGAAGCTTTATTTTGAAATATAGTCACGTTCTTTTGAAAGTGTATTCATTTCTAGAAATGCTTTAGTAATAATGCTCATGTGTGTCTTGGTAAAGAGAAGCAGTTGTTTCTGACATGTCAAAGTCTTGTTAGAAGTGTGATCAGTATTCATTTCTCTGTAGAAGCTTTACTTTGAAAGATAATCACATTCTTTGAAAGTGTATTCATTTCATTAATAGCTTTAGTAAGAAACGCACAAGTGTTTCTCTGTAAAGAGAAGCTGTTGTTTGCGACATGTCAAAGTATTGTTAGAAGGGAGATCAGTGTTCCATTCTCTGTAGAAGCTTTGCTTTGCAATACAATTGGTTCTTTAAAAAGTGTATTCATTTCTTTAAAAACTTTAGTAAGAAACGCACATGTGTTTCTTGGTAATGAGAAGCAGTTGTTTGCGACATGTCAACGTCCTATTAGACCTGAGATCAGTGTTGCTTTTCTCTGTAGAAGCTTTAATTTGAAAGATAACCACATTCTTTGAAAGTGTATTTATTTCATAAATAGCTTTAGTAAGAAACGCACATGTGTTTCTCTGTAAAGAGAGGCCATTTTTTGCGACATGTCAAAGTATTGTTATTAGTGAGATCAGTGTTCCTTTTCTCTGTACAAGCTTTACATTGAAAGATAATCACGCTATTTTGAAACTGTATTCTTTCCTGAAAAGCTTTAGTTAAAACGCACTTGTGTTACTTGGTAAGGAGAAGCAGTTGTTTGCGGCATGTCAAAGTGTTGTTTGAAGTGAGGTCAATATTCCTTTTCTAGGTACAAGATTTACTTTGAAAGATAATCACATTCTTTTGAAAGTGTATTCATTTCCTGAAAAGCTTTAGTAACTAACACACATGTGTTTCTTGATAAAGAGAAGCAGTTTTTTGCGACATGTCAACGTCTTGTTAGAAGTGATATCAGTGTTCCTTTTCTTTGTACAAGCTTTACTTTGAAGGATAATCACATTCTTTTGAAAGTGTATACATTTCTTGAACAGCTTTAGTTAGAAACACATGTGTTTCTTGGTAAAGAGAAGCAGTTGTTTGCGACATGTCAAAGTATTGTTAGAAGTGAGATCAGTTTACCTTTCTCTGTACAACTTTACTTTGAAAGATAATCATATTCTTCTGAAAGTGTATTCATTTCATTAATAGCTTTAGTAAGAAACGCACAAGTGTTTCTCTGTAAAGAGAAGCAGTTGTTTGCGACATGTCAAAGTATTGTTAGAAGTGAGATCAGTGTTCCATTCTCTGTAGAAACTCTGCTTTGAAATATAATCATGTTCTTTTAAAAGTGTATTCATTTCTTTAAAACTTTAGTAAGCAAAGCACATGTGTTACTTGGTTAGGAGAAGCAGTTGTTTGGGACATGTCAAAATATTGTTTGAAGTGAGATCAATATTCCTTTTCTCTGTACAAGCTTTAATTTGAAAGATAATCACGTTCTTTTGAAAGTGTATACATTTCTTGAAAATCTTTAGTAAGAAACATACATGTATTTCTCTCTAAAGAAAAGCAGTTGTTTGTGACATGTCAAATTACTGTTAAAAATGAGAACAGTTTTCTTTTCTCTCTACAAGCTTTACTTTGGAAGATAATCTCATTGTTTTGAAAGTGTATTCATTTCAAAAATAGCTTTAGTAAGAAACGCACAACTGTTTCTCTGTAAAGAAAAGCCATTTTTTGCGACATGTCAAAGTATTTTTGGAAGAGAGATAAGTGTTCCTTTCTCTGTAGAAGCTTTACTTTGAAAGATAATCACATTTATTTCAAAGTGTATTCATTTCATGAAAAGCTTTAGGAAGAAACACACATGTGTTTCCCTGTAAAGAGAAGCAGTTGTTTGCGACGTGTCAAATTATTGTTAGAAGTGATATCAATGTTCCTTTTCTCCGTAGAAGCTTTACTTTGAAAGAAAGTCACATTCTTTGGAAAGTGTATTCATTTTATAAATAGCTTTAGTAAGAAACACACGTCTTTCTGTGTAAAGAAAAGTTGTTTGCGACATGTCAAATTACTGTTAGAAGTGAGATCAGTGTTCCTTTTCTCTGTAGAAGCTATGCTTTGAAATATAATCACGTTCTTTTGAAAGTGTATTCATTTCTTGAAAAGCTTTACTAAGAAACCCACGTGTATCTTGTTAAAGAGAAGCAATTGTTTGCGACATGTCAAAGTATTGTTTGAAGTGAGATCAGTATTCCTTTTCTCTGTAGAAGCTTTATTTGAAAGATAATCACATTCTTTTGAAAGTGTATTCATTTCTTGAAATGCTTTAGTAAGAAACGCACATGTCTTTTTCTGTAAAGCAAAGCAGTTCTTTGTGACATGTCAAAGGCTTGTTAGAAGTGAGATCCGTGTTCCTTTTCTCTGTAGAATCTTTGCTTTTAAATATAATCACGTTCTTTTTAAAGTGTATTCATTTTAGGAAAAGCTTTATTAAGAAATGCACATGTGCTTCTCCTTATAGAGAAGCAGATTTTTCCGACATATCTATTACTGTTTGAAGTGAGATCAGTTTTCCTTTTCTCTGTAGAAGCTTTACTTTGGAAGATAATCACATTGTTTTGAAAGAGTTCATTTCAAAAATAGCTTTAGTAAGAAACGCAAAAGTGTTTCTTTGTAAAGAAAAGCAGTTGTTTGCAACATGGCAAATTACTGTTAGAAGTGAGATCAGTGTTACTTTTCTCTGTAGAAGCTTTGCTTTGAAATATAATCATGTTCTTTTGAAAGTGTATTCATCTCTTGAAAAGCTTTATTAAGAAACACATGTGTTTCTTGGTAAAGAGAAGCAGTTTTTGCTACATGTCAAAGTCTTTTGAGAAGTGAGATCAGTGTTCCTTTTCTCTATAGAAGCTTTACTTTGGAAGATAATCACGTTTTTTTGAAAGTGCATTTATTTCATGAAATACTTTTGTAAGAAACACACATGTGTTTCTCTGTAAGGAGAAGCAGTTGTTTTCGACATGTCAAAGTATTGTTAGAAGTGAGATCAGTAGTCATTTTCTGTGTGCAAGCTTTAATTTGAAATATAATCACGTTCTTTTGAAAGTGTATTTATTTCTTTAAAGGCTTTAGTAATAACACACATGTGTTTCTTGGTAAGGAAAGGCAGTTGTTTCTGACATGTCAAAGCCTTGTTAGAAGTGAGATCAGTATTCATTTCTCTTTAGAAACTTTACTTTGAAAGATAATCACATTCTTTGAAAGTGTATTCATTTCATAAATAACTTAAGTAAGAAACGCACAACTGTTCCTTGTAAAGAGAAGCCATTGTTTACGACATGTCAAAGTATTGTTAGAAGTGAGATCAGTGTTCCTTTTCTCTGTAGAATCTTTGTTTTGAAATATAAACATGTTCTTTTGAAAGTGTATTCATATCTTGAAAAGCTTTAGTAAGAAACGCACATGTGTTTCTCTGTAAAGAGAAGCAGATGTTTGCGACATGTCAAATTACTGTTAGAAGTGAGATTAGTTTTCCTTTTCTCTGCAGAAGTTTTACTTTGAAAGATAATAACGTTCTTTTGAATGTGTATTTATTTCATGAAATGCTTTTGTAAGAAAAGCACATGTGTTTTTCTGTAAAGAGAAGCAGTTCTTTGGAACATGTTAAAGTATTGGTAGAAGTGAGATCCGTATTCCTTTTCTCTGTACAAGCTTTACTTTGAAAGATATTCACATTCTTTTGAAAGTGTATTCATTTCTTGAAAAGCTTTAGCATGAAACACACATGTGTATCTTGGTAAGGAGAAGCAGTTGTTTACGACATTCAAAGTATTGTTTGAAGTGAAATCAGTATTCCTTTTCTCTGTAGCAGGTTTACTTTGAAAGAAAATCACATTCTTTTGAAAGGGTGTTCATTTCATAAATAGCTTTAGTAAGAAACGCACATGTGTTTCTCTAAAGAGAGGCCATTTTTTGCGACATGTCAAAGTATTGTTAGAAGAGAGATCAGTGTTCCTTTCTGTGTAGAAGCTTTACTTTGAAAGATAATCACATTCCTTTGAAAGTGTATTCATTTCAGGATTAGCTTTAGTAAGAAACACACGTGTTACTTGGTAAAGAGATTCAATTGTTTCCTAAATGTCAAAGTCTTGTTAGAAGTGAGATCAGTGTTCCATCCTCTGTAGAAGCTTTGCTTTGAATGATAATCACGTTCTTTTGAATGTGTATTCATTTCTTAAAAAGTTTTAGTATGAAACACACATGAGTTTCTCTGTAAAGAAGCAGACGTTTGCAACTGTCAAATATCTATTAGAAGTGAGATCAGTTTTCCTTTTCTCTGTCAAAGCTTTATTTTGAAAGATAATCACGTTTTTTGAAAGTGTATTAGTTTCATATATAACTTTAGTAAGAAACGCACAGTTGTTTCTCTGTAAAGAAAGGCCGTATTATGCATCATGTCAAAGTATTTTTAGAAGAGAGATCAGTGTTCCTTTCTCTGTAAAAGCTTTACTTTGAAAGATAATCACATTCTTTTCAAAGTGTATTCATTTCATGAAAAGCATTAGGAAGAAACGCATATGTGTTTCTCTGTAAAGAGAAGCAGTTTTTTCCGACATGTCAAGTATTTTTAGAAGTGAGATCAGTGTTCCTTTTCTCTGTAGAAGCTTTGCTTTGAAGTATAATCATATTCTTTTGAAAGTGTATTCATTTCATGATAAGCTTTAGTAAGAAACGTACATGTGTTTCTCTGTAAAGAAAAGCACTTCTTTTCGACGTGTCAAATTACTGTTAGAAGTGAGATCAGTGTTCATTTTCTCTGTGGAAGCTTTATTTTGAAATATAGTCACGTTCTTTTGAAAGTGTATTCATTTCTAGAAATGCTTTAGTAATAATGCTCATGTGTGTCTTGGTAAAGAGAAGCAGTTGTTTCTGACATGTCAAAGTCTTGTTAGAAGTGTGATCAGTATTCATTTCTCTGTAGAAGCTTTACTTTGAAAGATAATCACATTCTTTGAAAGTGTATTCATTTCATTAATAGCTTTAGTAAGAAACGCACAAGTGTTTCTCTGTAAAGAGAAGCTGTTGTTTGCGACATGTCAAAGTATTGTTAGAAGGGAGATCAGTGTTCCATTCTCTGTAGAAGCTTTGCTTTGCAATACAATTGGTTCTTTAAAAAGTGTATTCATTTCTTTAAAAACTTTAGTAAGAAACGCACATGTGTTTCTTGGTAATGAGAAGCAGTTGTTTGCGACATGTCAACGTCCTATTAGACCTGAGATCAGTGTTGCTTTTCTCTGTAGAAGCTTTAATTTGAAAGATAACCACATTCTTTGAAAGTGTATTTATTTCATAAATAGCTTTAGTAAGAAACGCACATGTGTTTCTCTGTAAAGAGAGGCCATTTTTTGCGACATGTCAAAGTATTGTTATTAGTGAGATCAGTGTTCCTTTTCTCTGTACAAGCTTTACATTGAAAGATAATCACGCTATTTTGAAACTGTATTCTTTCCTGAAAAGCTTTAGTTAAAACGCACTTGTGTTACTTGGTAAGGAGAAGCAGTTGTTTGCGGCATGTCAAAGTGTTGTTTGAAGTGAGGTCAATATTCCTTTTCTAGGTACAAGATTTACTTTGAAAGATAATCACATTCTTTTGAAAGTGTATTCATTTCCTGAAAAGCTTTAGTAACTAACACACATGTGTTTCTTGATAAAGAGAAGCAGTTTTTTGCGACATGTCAACGTCTTGTTAGAAGTGATATCAGTGTTCCTTTTCTTTGTACAAGCTTTACTTTGAAGGATAATCACATTCTTTTGAAAGTGTATACATTTCTTGAACAGCTTTAGTTAGAAACACATGTGTTTCTTGGTAAAGAGAAGCAGTTGTTTGCGACATGTCAAAGTATTGTTAGAAGTGAGATCAGTTTACCTTTCTCTGTACAACTTTACTTTGAAAGATAATCATATTCTTCTGAAAGTGTATTCATTTCATTAATAGCTTTAGTAAGAAACGCACAAGTGTTTCTCTGTAAAGAGAAGCAGTTGTTTGCGACATGTCAAAGTATTGTTAGAAGTGAGATCAGTGTTCCATTCTCTGTAGAAACTCTGCTTTGAAATATAATCATGTTCTTTTAAAAGTGTATTCATTTCTTTAAAACTTTAGTAAGCAAAGCACATGTGTTACTTGGTTAGGAGAAGCAGTTGTTTGGGACATGTCAAAATATTGTTTGAAGTGAGATCAATATTCCTTTTCTCTGTACAAGCTTTAATTTGAAAGATAATCACGTTCTTTTGAAAGTGTATACATTTCTTGAAAATCTTTAGTAAGAAACATACATGTATTTCTCTCTAAAGAAAAGCAGTTGTTTGTGACATGTCAAATTACTGTTAAAAATGAGAACAGTTTTCTTTTCTCTCTACAAGCTTTACTTTGAAAGATAATCTCATTGTTTTGAAAGTGTATTCATTTCAAAAATAGCTTTAGTAAGAAACGCACAACTGTTTCTCTGTAAAGAAAAGCCATTTTTTGCGACATGTCAAAGTATTTTTGGAAGAGAGATAAGTGTTCCTTTCTCTGTAGAAGCTTTACTTTGAAAGATAATCACATTTATTTCAAAGTGTATTCATTTCATGAAAAGCTTTAGGAAGAAACACACATGTGTTTCCCTGTAAAGAGAAGCAGTTGTTTGCGACGTGTCAAATTATTGTTAGAAGTGATATCAATGTTCCTTTTCTCCGTAGAAGCTTTACTTTGAAAGAAAGTCACATTCTTTGGAAAGTGTATTCATTTTATAAATAGCTTTAGTAAGAAACACACGTCTTTCTGTGTAAAGAAAAGTTGTTTGCGACATGTCAAATTACTGTTAGAAGTGAGATCAGTGTTCCTTTTCTCTGTAGAAGCTATGCTTTGAAATATAATCACGTTCTTTTGAAAGTGTATTCATTTCTTGAAAAGCTTTACTAAGAAACCCACGTGTATCTTGTTAAAGAGAAGCAATTGTTTGCGACATGTCAAAGTATTGTTTGAAGTGAGATCAGTATTCCTTTTCTCTGTAGAAGCTTTATTTGAAAGATAATCACATTCTTTTGAAAGTGTATTCATTTCTTGAAATGCTTTAGTAAGAAACGCACATGTCTTTTTCTGTAAAGCAAAGCAGTTCTTTGTGACATGTCAAAGGCTTGTTAGAAGTGAGATCCGTGTTCCTTTTCTCTGTAGAATCTTTGCTTTTAAATATAATCACGTTCTTTTTAAAGTGTATTCATTTTAGGAAAAGCTTTATTAAGAAATGCACATGTGCTTCTCCTTATAGAGAAGCAGATTTTTCTGACATATCTATTACTGTTTGAAGTGAGATCAGTTTTCCTTTTCTCTGTAGAAGCTTTACTTTGGAAGATAATCACATTGTTTTGAAAGAGTTCATTTCAAAAATAGCTTTAGTAAGAAACGCAAAAGTGTTTCTTTGTAAAGAAAAGCAGTTGTTTGCAACATGGCAAATTACTGTTAGAAGTGAGATCAGTGTTACTTTTCTCTGTAGAAGCTTTGCTTTGAAATATAATCATGTTCTTTTGAAAGTGTATTCATCTCTTGAAAAGCTTTATTAAGAAACACATGTGTTTCTTGGTAAAGAGAAGCAGTTTTTGCTACATGTCAAAGTCTTTTTAGAAGTGAGATCAGTGTTCCTTTTCTCTATAGAAGCTTTACTTTGGAAGATAATCACGTTTTTTTGAAAGTGCATTTATTTCATGAAATACTTTTGTAAGAAACACACATGTGTTTCTCTGTAAGGAGAAGCAGTTGTTTTCGACATGTTAGAAGTGAGATCAGTAGTCATTTTCTGTGTGCAAGCTTTAATTTGAAATATAATCACGTTCTTTTGAAAGTGTATTTATTTCTTTAAATGCTTTAGTAATAACACACATGTGTTTCTTGGTAAGGAAAGGCAGTTGTTTCTGACATGTCAAAGCCTTGTTAGAAGTGAGATCAGTATTCATTTCTCTTTAGAAACTTTACTTTGAAAGATAATCACATTCTTTGAAAGTGTATTCATTTCATAAATAACTTAAGTAAGAAACGCACAACTGTTCCTTGTAAAGAGAAGCCATTGTTTACGACATGTCAAAGTATTGTTAGAAGTGAGATCAGTGTTCCTTTTCTCTGTAGAATCTTTGTTTTGAAATATAAACATGTTCTTTTGAAAGTGTATTCATATCTTGAAAAGCTTTAGTAAGAAACGCACATGTGTTTCTCTGTAAAGAGAAGCAGATGTTTGCGACATGTCAAATTACTGTTAGAAGTGAGATTAGTTTTCCTTTTCTCTGCAGAAGTTTTACTTTGAAAGATAATAACGTTCTTTTGAATGTGTATTTATTTCATGAAATGCTTTTGTAAGAAAAGCACATGTGTTTTTCTGTAAAGAGAAGCAGTTCTTTGGAACATGTTAAAGTATTGGTAGAAGTGAGATCCGTATTCCTTTTCTCTATACAAGCTTTACTTTGAAAGATATTCACATTCTTTTGAAAGTGTATTCATTTCTTGAAAAGCTTTAGCATGAAACACACATGTGTATCTTGGTAAGGAGAAGCAGTTGTTTACGACATTCAAAGTATTGTTTGAAGTGAAATCAGTATTCCTTTTCTCTGTAGCAGGTTTACTTTGAAAGAAAATCACATTCTTTTGAAAGGGTGTTCATTTCATAAATAGCTTTAGTAAGAAACGCACATGTGTTTCTCTAAAGAGAGGCCATTTTTTGCGACATGTCAAAGTATTGTTAGAAGAGAGATCAGTGTTCCTTTCTGTGTAGAAGCTTTACTTTGAAAGATAATCACATTCCTTTGAAAGTGTATTCATTTCAGGATTAGCTTTAGTAAGAAACACACGTGTTACTTGGTAAAGAGATTCAATTGTTTCCTAAATGTCAAAGTCTTGTTAGAAGTGAGATCAGTGTTCCATCCTCTGTAGAAGCTTTGCTTTGAATGATAATCACGTTCTTTTGAATGTGTATTCATTTCTTAAAAAGTTTTAGTATGAAACACACATGAGTTTCTCTGTAAAGAAGCAGACGTTTGCAACTGTCAAATATCTATTAGAAGTGAGATCAGTTTTCCTTTTCTCTGTCAAAGCTTTATTTTGAAAGATAATCACGTTTTTTGAAAGTGTATTAGTTTCATATATAACTTTAGTAAGAAACGCACAGTTGTTTCTCTGTAAAGAAAGGCCGTATTATGCATCATGTCAAAGTATTTTTAGAAGAGAGATCAGTGTTCCTTTCTCTGTAAAAGCTTTACTTTGAAAGATAATCACATTCTTTTCAAAGTGTATTCATTTCATGAAAAGCATTAGGAAGAAACGCATATGTGTTTCTCTGTAAAGAGAAGCAGTTTTTTCCGACATGTCAAGTATTTTTAGAAGTGAGATCAGTGTTCCTTTTCTCTGTAGAAGCTTTGCTTTGAAGTATAATCATATTCTTTTGAAAGTGTATTCATTTCATGATAAGCTTTAGTAAGAAACGTACATGTGTTTCTCTGTAAAGAAAAGCACTTCTTTTCGACGTGTCAAATTACTGTTAGAAGTGAGATCAGTGTTCATTTTCTCTGTGGAAGCTTTATTTTGAAATATAGTCACGTTCTTTTGAAAGTGTATTCATTTCTAGAAATGCTTTAGTAATAATGCTCATGTGTGTCTTGGTAAAGAGAAGCAGTTGTTTCTGACATGTCAAAGTCTTGTTAGAAGTGTGATCAGTATTCATTTCTCTGTAGAAGCTTTACTTTGAAAGATAATCACATTCTTTGAAAGTGTATTCATTTCATTAATAGCTTTAGTAAGAAACGCACAAGTGTTTCTCTGTAAAGAGAAGCTGTTGTTTGCGACATGTCAAAGTATTGTTAGAAGGGAGATCAGTGTTCCATTCTCTGTAGAAGCTTTGCTTTGCAATACAATTGGTTCTTTAAAAAGTGTATTCATTTCTTTAAAAACTTTAGTAAGAAACGCACATGTGTTTCTTGGTAATGAGAAGCAGTTGTTTGCGACATGTCAACGTCCTATTAGACCTGAGATCAGTGTTGCTTTTCTCTGTAGAAGCTTTAATTTGAAAGATAACCACATTCTTTGAAAGTGTATTTATTTCATAAATAGCTTTAGTAAGAAACGCACATGTGTTTCTCTGTAAAGAGAGGCCATTTTTTGCGACATGTCAAAGTATTGTTATTAGTGAGATCAGTGTTCCTTTTCTCTGTACAAGCTTTACATTGAAAGATAATCACGCTATTTTGAAACTGTATTCTTTCCTGAAAAGCTTTAGTTAAAACGCACTTGTGTTACTTGGTAAGGAGAAGCAGTTGTTTGCGGCATGTCAAAGTGTTGTTTGAAGTGAGGTCAATATTCCTTTTCTAGGTACAAGATTTACTTTGAAAGATAATCACATTCTTTTGAAAGTGTATTCATTTCCTGAAAAGCTTTAGTAACTAACACACATGTGTTTCTTGATAAAGAGAAGCAGTTTTTTGCGACATGTCAACGTCTTGTTAGAAGTGATATCAGTGTTCCTTTTCTTTGTACAAGCTTTACTTTGAAGGATAATCACATTCTTTTGAAAGTGTATACATTTCTTGAACAGCTTTAGTTAGAAACACATGTGTTTCTTGGTAAAGAGAAGCAGTTGTTTGCGACATGTCAAAGTATTGTTAGAAGTGAGATCAGTTTACCTTTCTCTGTACAACTTTACTTTGAAAGATAATCATATTCTTCTGAAAGTGTATTCATTTCATTAATAGCTTTAGTAAGAAACGCACAAGTGTTTCTCTGTAAAGAGAAGCAGTTGTTTGCGACATGTCAAAGTATTGTTAGAAGTGAGATCAGTGTTCCATTCTCTGTAGAAACTCTGCTTTGAAATATAATCATGTTCTTTTAAAAGTGTATTCATTTCTTTAAAACTTTAGTAAGCAAAGCACATGTGTTACTTGGTTAGGAGAAGCAGTTGTTTGGGACATGTCAAAATATTGTTTGAAGTGAGATCAATATTCCTTTTCTCTGTACAAGCTTTAATTTGAAAGATAATCACGTTCTTTTGAAAGTGTATACATTTCTTGAAAATCTTTAGTAAGAAACATACATGTATTTCTCTCTAAAGAAAAGCAGTTGTTTGTGACATGTCAAATTACTGTTAAAAATGAGAACAGTTTTCTTTTCTCTCTACAAGCTTTACTTTGAAAGATAATCTCATTGTTTTGAAAGTGTATTCATTTCAAAAATAGCTTTAGTAAGAAACGCACAACTGTTTCTCTGTAAAGAAAAGCCATTTTTTGCGACATGTCAAAGTATTTTTGGAAGAGAGATAAGTGTTCCTTTCTCTGTAGAAGCTTTACTTTGAAAGATAATCACATTTATTTCAAAGTGTATTCATTTCATGAAAAGCTTTAGGAAGAAACACACATGTGTTTCCCTGTAAAGAGAAGCAGTTGTTTGCGACGTGTCAAATTATTGTTAGAAGTGATATCAATGTTCCTTTTCTCCGTAGAAGCTTTACTTTGAAAGAAAGTCACATTCTTTGGAAAGTGTATTCATTTTATAAATAGCTTTAGTAAGAAACACACGTCTTTCTGTGTAAAGAAAAGTTGTTTGCGACATGTCAAATTACTGTTAGAAGTGAGATCAGTGTTCCTTTTCTCTGTAGAAGCTATGCTTTGAAATATAATCACGTTCTTTTGAAAGTGTATTCATTTCTTGAAAAGCTTTACTAAGAAACCCACGTGTATCTTGTTAAAGAGAAGCAATTGTTTGCGACATGTCAAAGTATTGTTTGAAGTGAGATCAGTATTCCTTTTCTCTGTAGAAGCTTTATTTGAAAGATAATCACATTCTTTTGAAAGTGTATTCATTTCTTGAAATGCTTTAGTAAGAAACGCACATGTCTTTTTCTGTAAAGCAAAGCAGTTCTTTGTGACATGTCAAAGGCTTGTTAGAAGTGAGATCCGTGTTCCTTTTCTCTGTAGAATCTTTGCTTTTAAATATAATCACGTTCTTTTTAAAGTGTATTCATTTTAGGAAAAGCTTTATTAAGAAATGCACATGTGCTTCTCCTTATAGAGAAGCAGATTTTTCTGACATATCTATTACTGTTTGAAGTGAGATCAGTTTTCCTTTTCTCTGTAGAAGCTTTACTTTGGAAGATAATCACATTGTTTTGAAAGAGTTCATTTCAAAAATAGCTTTAGTAAGAAACGCAAAAGTGTTTCTTTGTAAAGAAAAGCAGTTGTTTGCAACATGGCAAATTACTGTTAGAAGTGAGATCAGTGTTACTTTTCTCTGTAGAAGCTTTGCTTTGAAATATAATCATGTTCTTTTGAAAGTGTATTCATCTCTTGAAAAGCTTTATTAAGAAACACATGTGTTTCTTGGTAAAGAGAAGCAGTTTTTGCTACATGTCAAAGTCTTTTGAGAAGTGAGATCAGTGTTCCTTTTCTCTATAGAAGCTTTACTTTGGAAGATAATCACGTTTTTTTGAAAGTGCATTTATTTCATGAAATACTTTTGTAAGAAACACACATGTGTTTCTCTGTAAGGAGAAGCAGTTGTTTTCGACATGTTAGAAGTGAGATCAGTAGTCATTTTCTGTGTGCAAGCTTTAATTTGAAATATAATCACGTTCTTTTGAAAGTGTATTTATTTCTTTAAATGCTTTAGTAATAACACACATGTGTTTCTTGGTAAGGAAAGGCAGTTGTTTCTGACATGTCAAAGCCTTGTTAGAAGTGAGATCAGTATTCATTTCTCTTTAGAAACTTTACTTTGAAAGATAATCACATTCTTTGAAAGTGTATTCATTTCATAAATAACTTAAGTAAGAAACGCACAACTGTTCCTTGTAAAGAGAAGCCATTGTTTACGACATGTCAAAGTATTGTTAGAAGTGAGATCAGTGTTCCTTTTCTCTGTAGAATCTTTGTTTTGAAATATAAACATGTTCTTTTGAAAGTGTATTCATATCTTGAAAAGCTTTAGTAAGAAACGCACATGTGTTTCTCTGTAAAGAGAAGCAGATGTTTGCGACATGTCAAATTACTGTTAGAAGTGAGATTAGTTTTCCTTTTCTCTGCAGAAGTTTTACTTTGAAAGATAATAACGTTCTTTTGAATGTGTATTTATTTCATGAAATGCTTTTGTAAGAAAAGCACATGTGTTTTTCTGTAAAGAGAAGCAGTTCTTTGGAACATGTTAAAGTATTGGTAGAAGTGAGATCCGTATTCCTTTTCTCTGTACAAGCTTTACTTTGAAAGATATTCACATTCTTTTGAAAGTGTATTCATTTCTTGAAAAGCTTTAGCATGAAACACACATGTGTATCTTGGTAAGGAGAAGCAGTTGTTTACGACATTCAAAGTATTGTTTGAAGTGAAATCAGTATTCCTTTTCTCTGTAGCAGGTTTACTTTGAAAGAAAATCACATTCTTTTGAAAGGGTGTTCATTTCATAAATAGCTTTAGTAAGAAACGCACATGTGTTTCTCTAAAGAGAGGCCATTTTTTGCGACATGTCAAAGTATTGTTAGAAGAGAGATCAGTGTTCCTTTCTGTGTAGAAGCTTTACTTTGAAAGATAATCACATTCCTTTGAAAGTGTATTCATTTCAGGATTAGCTTTAGTAAGAAACACACGTGTTACTTGGTAAAGAGATTCAATTGTTTCCTAAATGTCAAAGTCTTGTTAGAAGTGAGATCAGTGTTCCATCCTCTGTAGAAGCTTTGCTTTGAATGATAATCACGTTCTTTTGAATGTGTATTCATTTCTTAAAAAGTTTTAGTATGAAACACACATGAGTTTCTCTGTAAAGAAGCAGACGTTTGCAACTGTCAAATATCTATTAGAAGTGAGATCAGTTTTCCTTTTCTCTGTCAAAGCTTTATTTTGAAAGATAATCACGTTTTTTGAAAGTGTATTAGTTTCATATATAACTTTAGTAAGAAACGCACAGTTGTTTCTCTGTAAAGAAAGGCCGTATTATGCATCATGTCAAAGTATTTTTAGAAGAGAGATCAGTGTTCCTTTCTCTGTAAAAGCTTTACTTTGAAAGATAATCACATTCTTTTCAAAGTGTATTCATTTCATGAAAAGCATTAGGAAGAAACGCATATGTGTTTCTCTGTAAAGAGAAGCAGTTTTTTCCGACATGTCAAGTATTTTTAGAAGTGAGATCAGTGTTCCTTTTCTCTGTAGAAGCTTTGCTTTGAAGTATAATCATATTCTTTTGAAAGTGTATTCATTTCATGATAAGCTTTAGTAAGAAACGTACATGTGTTTCTCTGTAAAGAAAAGCACTTCTTTTCGACGTGTCAAATTACTGTTAGAAGTGAGATCAGTGTTCATTTTCTCTGTGGAAGCTTTATTTTGAAATATAGTCACGTTCTTTTGAAAGTGTATTCATTTCTAGAAATGCTTTAGTAATAATGCTCATGTGTGTCTTGGTAAAGAGAAGCAGTTGTTTCTGACATGTCAAAGTCTTGTTAGAAGTGTGATCAGTATTCATTTCTCTGTAGAAGCTTTACTTTGAAAGATAATCACATTCTTTGAAAGTGTATTCATTTCATTAATAGCTTTAGTAAGAAACGCACAAGTGTTTCTCTGTAAAGAGAAGCTGTTGTTTGCGACATGTCAAAGTATTGTTAGAAGGGAGATCAGTGTTCCATTCTCTGTAGAAGCTTTGCTTTGCAATACAATTGGTTCTTTAAAAAGTGTATTCATTTCTTTAAAAACTTTAGTAAGAAACGCACATGTGTTTCTTGGTAATGAGAAGCAGTTGTTTGCGACATGTCAACGTCCTATTAGACCTGAGATCAGTGTTGCTTTTCTCTGTAGAAGCTTTAATTTGAAAGATAACCACATTCTTTGAAAGTGTATTTATTTCATAAATAGCTTTAGTAAGAAACGCACATGTGTTTCTCTGTAAAGAGAGGCCATTTTTTGCGACATGTCAAAGTATTGTTATTAGTGAGATCAGTGTTCCTTTTCTCTGTACAAGCTTTACATTGAAAGATAATCACGCTATTTTGAAACTGTATTCTTTCCTGAAAAGCTTTAGTTAAAACGCACTTGTGTTACTTGGTAAGGAGAAGCAGTTGTTTGCGGCATGTCAAAGTGTTGTTTGAAGTGAGGTCAATATTCCTTTTCTAGGTACAAGATTTACTTTGAAAGATAATCACATTCTTTTGAAAGTGTATTCATTTCCTGAAAAGCTTTAGTAACTAACACACATGTGTTTCTTGATAAAGAGAAGCAGTTTTTTGCGACATGTCAACGTCTTGTTAGAAGTGATATCAGTGTTCCTTTTCTTTGTACAAGCTTTACTTTGAAGGATAATCACATTCTTTTGAAAGTGTATACATTTCTTGAACAGCTTTAGTTAGAAACACATGTGTTTCTTGGTAAAGAGAAGCAGTTGTTTGCGACATGTCAAAGTATTGTTAGAAGTGAGATCAGTTTACCTTTCTCTGTACAACTTTACTTTGAAAGATAATCATATTCTTCTGAAAGTGTATTCATTTCATTAATAGCTTTAGTAAGAAACGCACAAGTGTTTCTCTGTAAAGAGAAGCAGTTGTTTGCGACATGTCAAAGTATTGTTAGAAGTGAGATCAGTGTTCCATTCTCTGTAGAAACTCTGCTTTGAAATATAATCATGTTCTTTTAAAAGTGTATTCATTTCTTTAAAACTTTAGTAAGCAAAGCACATGTGTTACTTGGTTAGGAGAAGCAGTTGTTTGGGACATGTCAAAATATTGTTTGAAGTGAGATCAATATTCCTTTTCTCTGTACAAGCTTTAATTTGAAAGATAATCACGTTCTTTTGAAAGTGTATACATTTCTTGAAAATCTTTAGTAAGAAACATACATGTATTTCTCTCTAAAGAAAAGCAGTTGTTTGTGACATGTCAAATTACTGTTAAAAATGAGAACAGTTTTCTTTTCTCTCTACAAGCTTTACTTTGAAAGATAATCTCATTGTTTTGAAAGTGTATTCATTTCAAAAATAGCTTTAGTAAGAAACGCACAACTGTTTCTCTGTAAAGAAAAGCCATTTTTTGCGACATGTCAAAGTATTTTTGGAAGAGAGATAAGTGTTCCTTTCTCTGTAGAAGCTTTACTTTGAAAGATAATCACATTTATTTCAAAGTGTATTCATTTCATGAAAAGCTTTAGGAAGAAACACACATGTGTTTCCCTGTAAAGAGAAGCAGTTGTTTGCGACGTGTCAAATTATTGTTAGAAGTGATATCAATGTTCCTTTTCTCCGTAGAAGCTTTACTTTGAAAGAAAGTCACATTCTTTGGAAAGTGTATTCATTTTATAAATAGCTTTAGTAAGAAACACACGTCTTTCTGTGTAAAGAAAAGTTGTTTGCGACATGTCAAATTACTGTTAGAAGTGAGATCAGTGTTCCTTTTCTCTGTAGAAGCTATGCTTTGAAATATAATCACGTTCTTTTGAAAGTGTATTCATTTCTTGAAAAGCTTTACTAAGAAACCCACGTGTATCTTGTTAAAGAGAAGCAATTGTTTGCGACATGTCAAAGTATTGTTTGAAGTGAGATCAGTATTCCTTTTCTCTGTAGAAGCTTTATTTGAAAGATAATCACATTCTTTTGAAAGTGTATTCATTTCTTGAAATGCTTTAGTAAGAAACGCACATGTCTTTTTCTGTAAAGCAAAGCAGTTCTTTGTGACATGTCAAAGGCTTGTTAGAAGTGAGATCCGTGTTCCTTTTCTCTGTAGAATCTTTGCTTTTAAATATAATCACGTTCTTTTTAAAGTGTATTCATTTTAGGAAAAGCTTTATTAAGAAATGCACATGTGCTTCTCCTTATAGAGAAGCAGATTTTTCTGACATATCTATTACTGTTTGAAGTGAGATCAGTTTTCCTTTTCTCTGTAGAAGCTTTACTTTGGAAGATAATCACATTGTTTTGAAAGAGTTCATTTCAAAAATAGCTTTAGTAAGAAACGCAAAAGTGTTTCTTTGTAAAGAAAAGCAGTTGTTTGCAACATGGCAAATTACTGTTAGAAGTGAGATCAGTGTTACTTTTCTCTGTAGAAGCTTTGCTTTGAAATATAATCATGTTCTTTTGAAAGTGTATTCATCTCTTGAAAAGCTTTATTAAGAAACACATGTGTTTCTTGGTAAAGAGAAGCAGTTTTTGCTACATGTCAAAGTCTTTTGAGAAGTGAGATCAGTGTTCCTTTTCTCTATAGAAGCTTTACTTTGGAAGATAATCACGTTTTTTTGAAAGTGCATTTATTTCATGAAATACTTTTGTAAGAAACACACATGTGTTTCTCTGTAAGGAGAAGCAGTTGTTTTCGACATGTTAGAAGTGAGATCAGTAGTCATTTTCTGTGTGCAAGCTTTAATTTGAAATATAATCACGTTCTTTTGAAAGTGTATTTATTTCTTTAAATGCTTTAGTAATAACACACATGTGTTTCTTGGTAAGGAAAGGCAGTTGTTTCTGACATGTCAAAGCCTTGTTAGAAGTGAGATCAGTATTCATTTCTCTTTAGAAACTTTACTTTGAAAGATAATCACATTCTTTGAAAGTGTATTCATTTCATAAATAACTTAAGTAAGAAACGCACAACTGTTCCTTGTAAAGAGAAGCCATTGTTTACGACATGTCAAAGTATTGTTAGAAGTGAGATCAGTGTTCCTTTTCTCTGTAGAATCTTTGTTTTGAAATATAAACATGTTCTTTTGAAAGTGTATTCATATCTTGAAAAGCTTTAGTAAGAAACGCACATGTGTTTCTCTGTAAAGAGAAGCAGATGTTTGCGACATGTCAAATTACTGTTAGAAGTGAGATTAGTTTTCCTTTTCTCTGCAGAAGTTTTACTTTGAAAGATAATAACGTTCTTTTGAATGTGTATTTATTTCATGAAATGCTTTTGTAAGAAAAGCACATGTGTTTTTCTGTAAAGAGAAGCAGTTCTTTGGAACATGTTAAAGTATTGGTAGAAGTGAGATCCGTATTCCTTTTCTCTGTACAAGCTTTACTTTGAAAGATATTCACATTCTTTTGAAAGTGTATTCATTTCTTGAAAAGCTTTAGCATGAAACACACATGTGTATCTTGGTAAGGAGAAGCAGTTGTTTACGACATTCAAAGTATTGTTTGAAGTGAAATCAGTATTCCTTTTCTCTGTAGCAGGTTTACTTTGAAAGAAAATCACATTCTTTTGAAAGGGTGTTCATTTCATAAATAGCTTTAGTAAGAAACGCACATGTGTTTCTCTAAAGAGAGGCCATTTTTTGCGACATGTCAAAGTATTGTTAGAAGAGAGATCAGTGTTCCTTTCTGTGTAGAAGCTTTACTTTGAAAGATAATCACATTCCTTTGAAAGTGTATTCATTTCAGGATTAGCTTTAGTAAGAAACACACGTGTTACTTGGTAAAGAGATTCAATTGTTTCCTAAATGTCAAAGTCTTGTTAGAAGTGAGATCAGTGTTCCATCCTCTGTAGAAGCTTTGCTTTGAATGATAATCACGTTCTTTTGAATGTGTATTCATTTCTTAAAAAGTTTTAGTATGAAACACACATGAGTTTCTCTGTAAAGAAGCAGACGTTTGCAACTGTCAAATATCTATTAGAAGTGAGATCAGTTTTCCTTTTCTCTGTCAAAGCTTTATTTTGAAAGATAATCACGTTTTTTGAAAGTGTATTAGTTTCATATATAACTTTAGTAAGAAACGCACAGTTGTTTCTCTGTAAAGAAAGGCCGTATTATGCATCATGTCAAAGTATTTTTAGAAGAGAGATCAGTGTTCCTTTCTCTGTAAAAGCTTTACTTTGAAAGATAATCACATTCTTTTCAAAGTGTATTCATTTCATGAAAAGCATTAGGAAGAAACGCATATGTGTTTCTCTGTAAAGAGAAGCAGTTTTTTCCGACATGTCAAGTATTTTTAGAAGTGAGATCAGTGTTCCTTTTCTCTGTAGAAGCTTTGCTTTGAAGTATAATCATATTCTTTTGAAAGTGTATTCATTTCATGATAAGCTTTAGTAAGAAACGTACATGTGTTTCTCTGTAAAGAAAAGCACTTCTTTTCGACGTGTCAAATTACTGTTAGAAGTGAGATCAGTGTTCATTTTCTCTGTGGAAGCTTTATTTTGAAATATAGTCACGTTCTTTTGAAAGTGTATTCATTTCTAGAAATGCTTTAGTAATAATGCTCATGTGTGTCTTGGTAAAGAGAAGCAGTTGTTTCTGACATGTCAAAGTCTTGTTAGAAGTGTGATCAGTATTCATTTCTCTGTAGAAGCTTTACTTTGAAAGATAATCACATTCTTTGAAAGTGTATTCATTTCATTAATAGCTTTAGTAAGAAACGCACAAGTGTTTCTCTGTAAAGAGAAGCTGTTGTTTGCGACATGTCAAAGTATTGTTAGAAGGGAGATCAGTGTTCCATTCTCTGTAGAAGCTTTGCTTTGCAATACAATTGGTTCTTTAAAAAGTGTATTCATTTCTTTAAAAACTTTAGTAAGAAACGCACATGTGTTTCTTGGTAATGAGAAGCAGTTGTTTGCGACATGTCAACGTCCTATTAGACCTGAGATCAGTGTTGCTTTTCTCTGTAGAAGCTTTAATTTGAAAGATAACCACATTCTTTGAAAGTGTATTTATTTCATAAATAGCTTTAGTAAGAAACGCACATGTGTTTCTCTGTAAAGAGAGGCCATTTTTTGCGACATGTCAAAGTATTGTTATTAGTGAGATCAGTGTTCCTTTTCTCTGTACAAGCTTTACATTGAAAGATAATCACGCTATTTTGAAACTGTATTCTTTCCTGAAAAGCTTTAGTTAAAACGCACTTGTGTTACTTGGTAAGGAGAAGCAGTTGTTTGCGGCATGTCAAAGTGTTGTTTGAAGTGAGGTCAATATTCCTTTTCTAGGTACAAGATTTACTTTGAAAGATAATCACATTCTTTTGAAAGTGTATTCATTTCCTGAAAAGCTTTAGTAACTAACACACATGTGTTTCTTGATAAAGAGAAGCAGTTTTTTGCGACATGTCAACGTCTTGTTAGAAGTGATATCAGTGTTCCTTTTCTTTGTACAAGCTTTACTTTGAAGGATAATCACATTCTTTTGAAAGTGTATACATTTCTTGAACAGCTTTAGTTAGAAACACATGTGTTTCTTGGTAAAGAGAAGCAGTTGTTTGCGACATGTCAAAGTATTGTTAGAAGTGAGATCAGTTTACCTTTCTCTGTACAACTTTACTTTGAAAGATAATCATATTCTTCTGAAAGTGTATTCATTTCATTAATAGCTTTAGTAAGAAACGCACAAGTGTTTCTCTGTAAAGAGAAGCAGTTGTTTGCGACATGTCAAAGTATTGTTAGAAGTGAGATCAGTGTTCCATTCTCTGTAGAAACTCTGCTTTGAAATATAATCATGTTCTTTTAAAAGTGTATTCATTTCTTTAAAACTTTAGTAAGCAAAGCACATGTGTTACTTGGTTAGGAGAAGCAGTTGTTTGGGACATGTCAAAATATTGTTTGAAGTGAGATCAATATTCCTTTTCTCTGTACAAGCTTTAATTTGAAAGATAATCACGTTCTTTTGAAAGTGTATACATTTCTTGAAAATCTTTAGTAAGAAACATACATGTATTTCTCTCTAAAGAAAAGCAGTTGTTTGTGACATGTCAAATTACTGTTAAAAATGAGAACAGTTTTCTTTTCTCTCTACAAGCTTTACTTTGAAAGATAATCTCATTGTTTTGAAAGTGTATTCATTTCAAAAATAGCTTTAGTAAGAAACGCACAACTGTTTCTCTGTAAAGAAAAGCCATTTTTTGCGACATGTCAAAGTATTTTTGGAAGAGAGATAAGTGTTCCTTTCTCTGTAGAAGCTTTACTTTGAAAGATAATCACATTTATTTCAAAGTGTATTCATTTCATGAAAAGCTTTAGGAAGAAACACACATGTGTTTCCCTGTAAAGAGAAGCAGTTGTTTGCGACGTGTCAAATTATTGTTAGAAGTGATATCAATGTTCCTTTTCTCCGTAGAAGCTTTACTTTGAAAGAAAGTCACATTCTTTGGAAAGTGTATTCATTTTATAAATAGCTTTAGTAAGAAACACACGTCTTTCTGTGTAAAGAAAAGTTGTTTGCGACATGTCAAATTACTGTTAGAAGTGAGATCAGTGTTCCTTTTCTCTGTAGAAGCTATGCTTTGAAATATAATCACGTTCTTTTGAAAGTGTATTCATTTCTTGAAAAGCTTTACTAAGAAACCCACGTGTATCTTGTTAAAGAGAAGCAATTGTTTGCGACATGTCAAAGTATTGTTTGAAGTGAGATCAGTATTCCTTTTCTCTGTAGAAGCTTTATTTGAAAGATAATCACATTCTTTTGAAAGTGTATTCATTTCTTGAAATGCTTTAGTAAGAAACGCACATGTCTTTTTCTGTAAAGCAAAGCAGTTCTTTGTGACATGTCAAAGGCTTGTTAGAAGTGAGATCCGTGTTCCTTTTCTCTGTAGAATCTTTGCTTTTAAATATAATCACGTTCTTTTTAAAGTGTATTCATTTTAGGAAAAGCTTTATTAAGAAATGCACATGTGCTTCTCCTTATAGAGAAGCAGATTTTTCTGACATATCTATTACTGTTTGAAGTGAGATCAGTTTTCCTTTTCTCTGTAGAAGCTTTACTTTGGAAGATAATCACATTGTTTTGAAAGAGTTCATTTCAAAAATAGCTTTAGTAAGAAACGCAAAAGTGTTTCTTTGTAAAGAAAAGCAGTTGTTTGCAACATGGCAAATTACTGTTAGAAGTGAGATCAGTGTTACTTTTCTCTGTAGAAGCTTTGCTTTGAAATATAATCATGTTCTTTTGAAAGTGTATTCATCTCTTGAAAAGCTTTATTAAGAAACACATGTGTTTCTTGGTAAAGAGAAGCAGTTTTTGCTACATGTCAAAGTCTTTTGAGAAGTGAGATCAGTGTTCCTTTTCTCTATAGAAGCTTTACTTTGGAAGATAATCACGTTTTTTTGAAAGTGCATTTATTTCATGAAATACTTTTGTAAGAAACACACATGTGTTTCTCTGTAAGGAGAAGCAGTTGTTTTCGACATGTTAGAAGTGAGATCAGTAGTCATTTTCTGTGTGCAAGCTTTAATTTGAAATATAATCACATTCTTTTGAAAGTGTATTTATTTCTTTAAATGCTTTAGTAATAACACACATGTGTTTCTTGGTAAGGAAAGGCAGTTGTTTCTGACATGTCAAAGCCTTGTTAGAAGTGAGATCAGTATTCATTTCTCTTTAGAAACTTTACTTTGAAAGATAATCACATTCTTTGAAAGTGTATTCATTTCATAAATAACTTAAGTAAGAAACGCACAACTGTTCCTTGTAAAGAGAAGCCATTGTTTACGACATGTCAAAGTATTGTTAGAAGTGAGATCAGTGTTCCTTTTCTCTGTAGAATCTTTGTTTTGAAATATAAACATGTTCTTTTGAAAGTGTATTCATATCTTGAAAAGCTTTAGTAAGAAACGCACATGTGTTTCTCTGTAAAGAGAAGCAGATGTTTGCGACATGTCAAATTACTGTTAGAAGTGAGATTAGTTTTCCTTTTCTCTGCAGAAGTTTTACTTTGAAAGATAATAACGTTCTTTTGAATGTGTATTTATTTCATGAAATGCTTTTGTAAGAAAAGCACATGTGTTTTTCTGTAAAGAGAAGCAGTTCTTTGGAACATGTTAAAGTATTGGTAGAAGTGAGATCCGTATTCCTTTTCTCTGTACAAGCTTTACTTTGAAAGATATTCACATTCTTTTGAAAGTGTATTCATTTCTTGAAAAGCTTTAGCATGAAACACACATGTGTATCTTGGTAAGGAGAAGCAGTTGTTTACGACATTCAAAGTATTGTTTGAAGTGAAATCAGTATTCCTTTTCTCTGTAGCAGGTTTACTTTGAAAGAAAATCACATTCTTTTGAAAGGGTGTTCATTTCATAAATAGCTTTAGTAAGAAACGCACATGTGTTTCTCTAAAGAGAGGCCATTTTTTGCGACATGTCAAAGTATTGTTAGAAGAGAGATCAGTGTTCCTTTCTGTGTAGAAGCTTTACTTTGAAAGATAATCACATTCCTTTGAAAGTGTATTCATTTCAGGATTAGCTTTAGTAAGAAACACACGTGTTACTTGGTAAAGAGATTCAATTGTTTCCTAAATGTCAAAGTCTTGTTAGAAGTGAGATCAGTGTTCCATCCTCTGTAGAAGCTTTGCTTTGAATGATAATCACGTTCTTTTGAATGTGTATTCATTTCTTAAAAAGTTTTAGTATGAAACACACATGAGTTTCTCTGTAAAGAAGCAGACGTTTGCAACTGTCAAATATCTATTAGAAGTGAGATCAGTTTTCCTTTTCTCTGTCAAAGCTTTATTTTGAAAGATAATCACGTTTTTTGAAAGTGTATTAGTTTCATATATAACTTTAGTAAGAAACGCACAGTTGTTTCTCTGTAAAGAAAGGCCGTATTATGCATCATGTCAAAGTATTTTTAGAAGAGAGATCAGTGTTCCTTTCTCTGTAAAAGCTTTACTTTGAAAGATAATCACATTCTTTTCAAAGTGTATTCATTTCATGAAAAGCATTAGGAAGAAACGCATATGTGTTTCTCTGTAAAGAGAAGCAGTTTTTTCCGACATGTCAAGTATTTTTAGAAGTGAGATCAGTGTTCCTTTTCTCTGTAGAAGCTTTGCTTTGAAGTATAATCATATTCTTTTGAAAGTGTATTCATTTCATGATAAGCTTTAGTAAGAAACGTACATGTGTTTCTCTGTAAAGAAAAGCACTTCTTTTCGACGTGTCAAATTACTGTTAGAAGTGAGATCAGTGTTCATTTTCTCTGTGGAAGCTTTATTTTGAAATATAGTCACGTTCTTTTGAAAGTGTATTCATTTCTAGAAATGCTTTAGTAATAATGCTCATGTGTGTCTTGGTAAAGAGAAGCAGTTGTTTCTGACATGTCAAAGTCTTGTTAGAAGTGTGATCAGTATTCATTTCTCTGTAGAAGCTTTACTTTGAAAGATAATCACATTCTTTGAAAGTGTATTCATTTCATTAATAGCTTTAGTAAGAAACGCACAAGTGTTTCTCTGTAAAGAGAAGCTGTTGTTTGCGACATGTCAAAGTATTGTTAGAAGGGAGATCAGTGTTCCATTCTCTGTAGAAGCTTTGCTTTGCAATACAATTGGTTCTTTAAAAAGTGTATTCATTTCTTTAAAAACTTTAGTAAGAAACGCACATGTGTTTCTTGGTAATGAGAAGCAGTTGTTTGCGACATGTCAACGTCCTATTAGACCTGAGATCAGTGTTGCTTTTCTCTGTAGAAGCTTTAATTTGAAAGATAACCACATTCTTTGAAAGTGTATTTATTTCATAAATAGCTTTAGTAAGAAACGCACATGTGTTTCTCTGTAAAGAGAGGCCATTTTTTGCGACATGTCAAAGTATTGTTATTAGTGAGATCAGTGTTCCTTTTCTCTGTACAAGCTTTACATTGAAAGATAATCGCGCTATTTTGAAACTGTATTCTTTCCTGAAAAGCTTTAGTTAAAACGCACTTGTGTTACTTGGTAAGGAGAAGCAGTTGTTTGCGGCATGTCAAAGTGTTGTTTGAAGTGAGGTCAATATTCCTTTTCTAGGTACAAGATTTACTTTGAAAGATAATCACATTCTTTTGAAAGTGTATTCATTTCCTGAAAAGCTTTAGTAACTAACACACATGTGTTTCTTGATAAAGAGAAGCAGTTTTTTGCGACATGTCAACGTCTTGTTAGAAGTGATATCAGTGTTCCTTTTCTTTGTACAAGCTTTACTTTGAAGGATAATCACATTCTTTTGAAAGTGTATACATTTCTTGAACAGCTTTAGTTAGAAACACATGTGTTTCTTGGTAAAGAGAAGCAGTTGTTTGCGACATGTCAAAGTATTGTTAGAAGTGAGATCAGTTTACCTTTCTCTGTACAACTTTACTTTGAAAGATAATCATATTCTTCTGAAAGTGTATTCATTTCATTAATAGCTTTAGTAAGAAACGCACAAGTGTTTCTCTGTAAAGAGAAGCAGTTGTTTGCGACATGTCAAAGTATTGTTAGAAGTGAGATCAGTGTTCCATTCTCTGTAGAAACTCTGCTTTGAAATATAATCATGTTCTTTTAAAAGTGTATTCATTTCTTTAAAACTTTAGTAAGCAAAGCACATGTGTTACTTGGTTAGGAGAAGCAGTTGTTTGGGACATGTCAAAATATTGTTTGAAGTGAGATCAATATTCCTTTTCTCTGTACAAGCTTTAATTTGAAAGATAATCACGTTCTTTTGAAAGTGTATACATTTCTTGAAAATCTTTAGTAAGAAACATACATGTATTTCTCTCTAAAGAAAAGCAGTTGTTTGTGACATGTCAAATTACTGTTAAAAATGAGAACAGTTTTCTTTTCTCTCTACAAGCTTTACTTTGAAAGATAATCTCATTGTTTTGAAAGTGTATTCATTTCAAAAATAGCTTTAGTAAGAAACGCACAACTGTTTCTCTGTAAAGAAAAGCCATTTTTTGCGACATGTCAAAGTATTTTTGGAAGAGAGATAAGTGTTCCTTTCTCTGTAGAAGCTTTACTTTGAAAGATAATCACATTTATTTCAAAGTGTATTCATTTCATGAAAAGCTTTAGGAAGAAACACACATGTGTTTCCCTGTAAAGAGAAGCAGTTGTTTGCGACGTGTCAAATTATTGTTAGAAGTGATATCAATGTTCCTTTTCTCCGTAGAAGCTTTACTTTGAAAGAAAGTCACATTCTTTGGAAAGTGTATTCATTTTATAAATAGCTTTAGTAAGAAACACACGTCTTTCTGTGTAAAGAAAAGTTGTTTGCGACATGTCAAATTACTGTTAGAAGTGAGATCAGTGTTCCTTTTCTCTGTAGAAGCTATGCTTTGAAATATAATCACGTTCTTTTGAAAGTGTATTCATTTCTTGAAAAGCTTTACTAAGAAACCCACGTGTATCTTGTTAAAGAGAAGCAATTGTTTGCGACATGTCAAAGTATTGTTTGAAGTGAGATCAGTATTCCTTTTCTCTGTAGAAGCTTTATTTGAAAGATAATCACATTCTTTTGAAAGTGTATTCATTTCTTGAAATGCTTTAGTAAGAAACGCACATGTCTTTTTCTGTAAAGCAAAGCAGTTCTTTGTGACATGTCAAAGGCTTGTTAGAAGTGAGATCCGTGTTCCTTTTCTCTGTAGAATCTTTGCTTTTAGATATAATCACGTTCTTTTTAAAGTGTATTCATTTTAGGAAAAGCTTTATTAAGAAATGCACATGTGCTTCTCCTTATAGAGAAGCAGATTTTTCCGACATATCTATTACTGTTTGAAGTGAGATCAGTTTTCCTTTTCTCTGTAGAAGCTTTACTTTGGAAGATAATCACATTGTTTTGAAAGAGTTCATTTCAAAAATAGCTTTAGTAAGAAACGCAAAAGTGTTTCTTTGTAAAGAAAAGCAGTTGTTTGCAACATGGCAAATTACTGTTAGAAGTGAGATCAGTGTTACTTTTCTCTGTAGAAGCTTTGCTTTGAAATATAATCATGTTCTTTTGAAAGTGTATTCATCTCTTGAAAAGCTTTATTAAGAAACACATGTGTTTCTTGGTAAAGAGAAGCAGTTTTTGCTACATGTCAAAGTCTTTTGAGAAGTGAGATCAGTGTTCCTTTTCTCTATAGAAGCTTTACTTTGGAAGATAATCACGTTTTTTTGAAAGTGCATTTATTTCATGAAATACTTTTGTAAGAAACACACATGTGTTTCTCTGTAAGGAGAAGCAGTTGTTTTCGACATGTTAGAAGTGAGATCAGTAGTCATTTTCTGTGTGCAAGCTTTAATTTGAAATATAATCACGTTCTTTTGAAAGTGTATTTATTTCTTTAAATGCTTTAGTAATAACACACATGTGTTTCTTGGTAAGGAAAGGCAGTTGTTTCTGACATGTCAAAGCCTTGTTAGAAGTGAGATCAGTGTTCATTTCTCTTTAGAAACTTTACTTTGAAAGATAATCACATTCTTTGAAAGTGTATTCATTTCATAAATAACTTAAGTAAGAAACGCACAACTGTTCCTTGTAAAGAGAAGCCATTGTTTACGACATGTCAAAGTATTGTTAGAAGTGAGATCAGTGTTCCTTTTCTCTGTAGAATCTTTGTTTTGAAATATAAACATGTTCTTTTGAAAGTGTATTCATATCTTGAAAAGCTTTAGTAAGAAACGCACATGTGTTTCTCTGTAAAGAGAAGCAGATGTTTGCGACATGTCAAATTACTGTTAGAAGTGAGATTAGTTTTCCTTTTCTCTGCAGAAGTTTTACTTTGAAAGATAATAACGTTCTTTTGAATGTGTATTTATTTCATGAAATGCTTTTGTAAGAAAAGCACATGTGTTTTTCTGTAAAGAGAAGCAGTTCTTTGGAACATGTTAAAGTATTGGTAGAAGTGAGATCCGTATTCCTTTTCTCTGTACAAGCTTTACTTTGAAAGATATTCACATTCTTTTGAAAGTGTATTCATTTCTTGAAAAGCTTTAGCATGAAACACACATGTGTATCTTGGTAAGGAGAAGCAGTTGTTTACGACATTCAAAGTATTGTTTGAAGTGAAATCAGTATTCCTTTTCTCTGTAGCAGGTTTACTTTGAAAGAAAATCACATTCTTTTGAAAGGGTGTTCATTTCATAAATAGCTTTAGTAAGAAACGCACATGTGTTTCTCTAAAGAGAGGCCATTTTTTGCGACATGTCAAAGTATTGTTAGAAGAGAGATCAGTGTTCCTTTCTGTGTAGAAGCTTTACTTTGAAAGATAATCACATTCCTTTGAAAGTGTATTCATTTCAGGATTAGCTTTAGTAAGAAACACACGTGTTACTTGGTAAAGAGATTCAATTGTTTCCTAAATGTCAAAGTCTTGTTAGAAGTGAGATCAGTGTTCCATCCTCTGTAGAAGCTTTGCTTTGAATGATAATCACGTTCTTTTGAATGTGTATTCATTTCTTAAAAAGTTTTAGTATGAAACACACATGAGTTTCTCTGTAAAGAAGCAGACGTTTGCAACTGTCAAATATCTATTAGAAGTGAGATCAGTTTTCCTTTTCTCTGTCAAAGCTTTATTTTGAAAGATAATCACGTTTTTTGAAAGTGTATTAGTTTCATATATAACTTTAGTAAGAAACGCACAGTTGTTTCTCTGTAAAGAAAGGCCGTATTATGCATCATGTCAAAGTATTTTTAGAAGAGAGATCAGTGTTCCTTTCTCTGTAAAAGCTTTACTTTGAAAGATAATCACATTCTTTTCAAAGTGTATTCATTTCATGAAAAGCATTAGGAAGAAACGCATATGTGTTTCTCTGTAAAGAGAAGCAGTTTTTTCCGACATGTCAAGTATTTTTAGAAGTGAGATCAGTGTTCCTTTTCTCTGTAGAAGCTTTGCTTTGAAGTATAATCATATTCTTTTGAAAGTGTATTCATTTCATGATAAGCTTTAGTAAGAAACGTACATGTGTTTCTCTGTAAAGAAAAGCACTTCTTTTCGACGTGTCAAATTACTGTTAGAAGTGAGATCAGTGTTCATTTTCTCTGTGGAAGCTTTATTTTGAAATATAGTCACGTTCTTTTGAAAGTGTATTCATTTCTAGAAATGCTTTAGTAATAATGCTCATGTGTGTCTTGGTAAAGAGAAGCAGTTGTTTCTGACATGTCAAAGTCTTGTTAGAAGTGTGATCAGTATTCATTTCTCTGTAGAAGCTTTACTTTGAAAGATAATCACATTCTTTGAAAGTGTATTCATTTCATTAATAGCTTTAGTAAGAAACGCACAAGTGTTTCTCTGTAAAGAGAAGCTGTTGTTTGCGACATGTCAAAGTATTGTTAGAAGGGAGATCAGTGTTCCATTCTCTGTAGAAGCTTTGCTTTGCAATACAATTGGTTCTTTAAAAAGTGTATTCATTTCTTTAAAAACTTTAGTAAGAAACGCACATGTGTTTCTTGGTAATGAGAAGCAGTTGTTTGCGACATGTCAACGTCCTATTAGACCTGAGATCAGTGTTGCTTTTCTCTGTAGAAGCTTTAATTTGAAAGATAACCACATTCTTTGAAAGTGTATTTATTTCATAAATAGCTTTAGTAAGAAACGCACATGTGTTTCTCTGTAAAGAGAGGCCATTTTTTGCGACATGTCAAAGTATTGTTATTAGTGAGATCAGTGTTCCTTTTCTCTGTACAAGCTTTACATTGAAAGATAATCGCGCTATTTTGAAACTGTATTCTTTCCTGAAAAGCTTTAGTTAAAACGCACTTGTGTTACTTGGTAAGGAGAAGCAGTTGTTTGCGGCATGTCAAAGTGTTGTTTGAAGTGAGGTCAATATTCCTTTTCTAGGTACAAGATTTACTTTGAAAGATAATCACATTCTTTTGAAAGTGTATTCATTTCCTGAAAAGCTTTAGTAACTAACACACATGTGTTTCTTGATAAAGAGAAGCAGTTTTTTGCGACATGTCAACGTCTTGTTAGAAGTGATATCAGTGTTCCTTTTCTTTGTACAAGCTTTACTTTGAAGGATAATCACATTCTTTTGAAAGTGTATACATTTCTTGAACAGCTTTAGTTAGAAACACATGTGTTTCTTGGTAAAGAGAAGCAGTTGTTTGCGACATGTCAAAGTATTGTTAGAAGTGAGATCAGTTTACCTTTCTCTGTACAACTTTACTTTGAAAGATAATCATATTCTTCTGAAAGTGTATTCATTTCATTAATAGCTTTAGTAAGAAACGCACAAGTGTTTCTCTGTAAAGAGAAGCAGTTGTTTGCGACATGTCAAAGTATTGTTAGAAGTGAGATCAGTGTTCCATTCTCTGTAGAAACTCTGCTTTGAAATATAATCATGTTCTTTTAAAAGTGTATTCATTTCTTTAAAACTTTAGTAAGCAAAGCACATGTGTTACTTGGTTAGGAGAAGCAGTTGTTTGGGACATGTCAAAATATTGTTTGAAGTGAGATCAATATTCCTTTTCTCTGTACAAGCTTTAATTTGAAAGATAATCACGTTCTTTTGAAAGTGTATACATTTCTTGAAAATCTTTAGTAAGAAACATACATGTATTTCTCTCTAAAGAAAAGCAGTTGTTTGTGACATGTCAAATTACTGTTAAAAATGAGAACAGTTTTCTTTTCTCTCTACAAGCTTTACTTTGAAAGATAATCTCATTGTTTTGAAAGTGTATTCATTTCAAAAATAGCTTTAGTAAGAAACGCACAACTGTTTCTCTGTAAAGAAAAGCCATTTTTTGCGACATGTCAAAGTATTTTTGGAAGAGAGATAAGTGTTCCTTTCTCTGTAGAAGCTTTACTTTGAAAGATAATCACATTTATTTCAAAGTGTATTCATTTCATGAAAAGCTTTAGGAAGAAACACACATGTGTTTCCCTGTAAAGAGAAGCAGTTGTTTGCGACGTGTCAAATTATTGTTAGAAGTGATATCAATGTTCCTTTTCTCCGTAGAAGCTTTACTTTGAAAGAAAGTCACATTCTTTGGAAAGTGTATTCATTTTATAAATAGCTTTAGTAAGAAACACACGTCTTTCTGTGTAAAGAAAAGTTGTTTGCGACATGTCAAATTACTGTTAGAAGTGAGATCAGTGTTCCTTTTCTCTGTAGAAGCTATGCTTTGAAATATAATCACGTTCTTTTGAAAGTGTATTCATTTCTTGAAAAGCTTTACTAAGAAACCCACGTGTATCTTGTTAAAGAGAAGCAATTGTTTGCGACATGTCAAAGTATTGTTTGAAGTGAGATCAGTATTCCTTTTCTCTGTAGAAGCTTTATTTGAAAGATAATCACATTCTTTTGAAAGTGTATTCATTTCTTGAAATGCTTTAGTAAGAAACGCACATGTCTTTTTCTGTAAAGCAAAGCAGTTCTTTGTGACATGTCAAAGGCTTGTTAGAAGTGAGATCCGTGTTCCTTTTCTCTGTAGAATCTTTGCTTTTAGATATAATCACGTTCTTTTTAAAGTGTATTCATTTTAGGAAAAGCTTTATTAAGAAATGCACATGTGCTTCTCCTTATAGAGAAGCAGATTTTTCCGACATATCTATTACTGTTTGAAGTGAGATCAGTTTTCCTTTTCTCTGTAGAAGCTTTACTTTGGAAGATAATCACATTGTTTTGAAAGAGTTCATTTCAAAAATAGCTTTAGTAAGAAACGCAAAAGTGTTTCTTTGTAAAGAAAAGCAGTTGTTTGCAACATGGCAAATTACTGTTAGAAGTGAGATCAGTGTTACTTTTCTCTGTAGAAGCTTTGCTTTGAAATATAATCATGTTCTTTTGAAAGTGTATTCATCTCTTGAAAAGCTTTATTAAGAAACACATGTGTTTCTTGGTAAAGAGAAGCAGTTTTTGCTACATGTCAAAGTCTTTTGAGAAGTGAGATCAGTGTTCCTTTTCTCTATAGAAGCTTTACTTTGGAAGATAATCACGTTTTTTTGAAAGTGCATTTATTTCATGAAATACTTTTGTAAGAAACACACATGTGTTTCTCTGTAAGGAGAAGCAGTTGTTTTCGACATGTTAGAAGTGAGATCAGTAGTCATTTTCTGTGTGCAAGCTTTAATTTGAAATATAATCACGTTCTTTTGAAAGTGTATTTATTTCTTTAAATGCTTTAGTAATAACACACATGTGTTTCTTGGTAAGGAAAGGCAGTTGTTTCTGACATGTCAAAGCCTTGTTAGAAGTGAGATCAGTATTCATTTCTCTTTAGAAACTTTACTTTGAAAGATAATCACATTCTTTGAAAGTGTATTCATTTCATAAATAACTTAAGTAAGAAACGCACAACTGTTCCTTGTAAAGAGAAGCCATTGTTTACGACATGTCAAAGTATTGTTAGAAGTGAGATCAGTGTTCCTTTTCTCTGTAGAATCTTTGTTTTGAAATATAAACATGTTCTTTTGAAAGTGTATTCATATCTTGAAAAGCTTTAGTAAGAAACGCACATGTGTTTCTCTGTAAAGAGAAGCAGATGTTTGCGACATGTCAAATTACTGTTAGAAGTGAGATTAGTTTTCCTTTTCTCTGCAGAAGTTTTACTTTGAAAGATAATAACGTTCTTTTGAATGTGTATTTATTTCATGAAATGCTTTTGTAAGAAAAGCACATGTGTTTTTCTGTAAAGAGAAGCAGTTCTTTGGAACATGTTAAAGTATTGGTAGAAGTGAGATCCGTATTCCTTTTCTCTGTACAAGCTTTACTTTGAAAGATATTCACATTCTTTTGAAAGTGTATTCATTTCTTGAAAAGCTTTAGCATGAAACACACATGTGTATCTTGGTAAGGAGAAGCAGTTGTTTACGACATTCAAAGTATTGTTTGAAGTGAAATCAGTATTCCTTTTCTCTGTAGCAGGTTTACTTTGAAAGAAAATCACATTCTTTTGAAAGGGTGTTCATTTCATAAATAGCTTTAGTAAGAAACGCACATGTGTTTCTCTAAAGAGAGGCCATTTTTTGCGACATGTCAAAGTATTGTTAGAAGAGAGATCAGTGTTCCTTTCTGTGTAGAAGCTTTACTTTGAAAGATAATCACATTCCTTTGAAAGTGTATTCATTTCAGGATTAGCTTTAGTAAGAAACACACGTGTTACTTGGTAAAGAGATTCAATTGTTTCCTAAATGTCAAAGTCTTGTTAGAAGTGAGATCAGTGTTCCATCCTCTGTAGAAGCTTTGCTTTGAATGATAATCACGTTCTTTTGAATGTGTATTCATTTCTTAAAAAGTTTTAGTATGAAACACACATGAGTTTCTCTGTAAAGAAGCAGACGTTTGCAACTGTCAAATATCTATTAGAAGTGAGATCAGTTTTCCTTTTCTCTGTCAAAGCTTTATTTTGAAAGATAATCACGTTTTTTGAAAGTGTATTAGTTTCATATATAACTTTAGTAAGAAACGCACAGTTGTTTCTCTGTAAAGAAAGGCCGTATTATGCATCATGTCAAAGTATTTTTAGAAGAGAGATCAGTGTTCCTTTCTCTGTAAAAGCTTTACTTTGAAAGATAATCACATTCTTTTCAAAGTGTATTCATTTCATGAAAAGCATTAGGAAGAAACGCATATGTGTTTCTCTGTAAAGAGAAGCAGTTTTTTCCGACATGTCAAGTATTTTTAGAAGTGAGATCAGTGTTCCTTTTCTCTGTAGAAGCTTTGCTTTGAAGTATAATCATATTCTTTTGAAAGTGTATTCATTTCATGATAAGCTTTAGTAAGAAACGTACATGTGTTTCTCTGTAAAGAAAAGCACTTCTTTTCGACGTGTCAAATTACTGTTAGAAGTGAGATCAGTGTTCATTTTCTCTGTGGAAGCTTTATTTTGAAATATAGTCACGTTCTTTTGAAAGTGTATTCATTTCTAGAAATGCTTTAGTAATAATGCTCATGTGTGTCTTGGTAAAGAGAAGCAGTTGTTTCTGACATGTCAAAGTCTTGTTAGAAGTGTGATCAGTATTCATTTCTCTGTAGAAGCTTTACTTTGAAAGATAATCACATTCTTTGAAAGTGTATTCATTTCATTAATAGCTTTAGTAAGAAACGCACAAGTGTTTCTCTGTAAAGAGAAGCTGTTGTTTGCGACATGTCAAAGTATTGTTAGAAGGGAGATCAGTGTTCCATTCTCTGTAGAAGCTTTGCTTTGCAATACAATTGGTTCTTTAAAAAGTGTATTCATTTCTTTAAAAACTTTAGTAAGAAACGCACATGTGTTTCTTGGTAATGAGAAGCAGTTGTTTGCGACATGTCAACGTCCTATTAGACCTGAGATCAGTGTTGCTTTTCTCTGTAGAAGCTTTAATTTGAAAGATAACCACATTCTTTGAAAGTGTATTTATTTCATAAATAGCTTTAGTAAGAAACGCACATGTGTTTCTCTGTAAAGAGAGGCCATTTTTTGCGACATGTCAAAGTATTGTTATTAGTGAGATCAGTGTTCCTTTTCTCTGTACAAGCTTTACATTGAAAGATAATCGCGCTATTTTGAAACTGTATTCTTTCCTGAAAAGCTTTAGTTAAAACGCACTTGTGTTACTTGGTAAGGAGAAGCAGTTGTTTGCGGCATGTCAAAGTGTTGTTTGAAGTGAGGTCAATATTCCTTTTCTAGGTACAAGATTTACTTTGAAAGATAATCACATTCTTTTGAAAGTGTATTCATTTCCTGAAAAGCTTTAGTAACTAACACACATGTGTTTCTTGATAAAGAGAAGCAGTTTTTTGCGACATGTCAACGTCTTGTTAGAAGTGATATCAGTGTTCCTTTTCTTTGTACAAGCTTTACTTTGAAGGATAATCACATTCTTTTGAAAGTGTATACATTTCTTGAACAGCTTTAGTTAGAAACACATGTGTTTCTTGGTAAAGAGAAGCAGTTGTTTGCGACATGTCAAAGTATTGTTAGAAGTGAGATCAGTTTACCTTTCTCTGTACAACTTTACTTTGAAAGATAATCATATTCTTCTGAAAGTGTATTCATTTCATTAATAGCTTTAGTAAGAAACGCACAAGTGTTTCTCTGTAAAGAGAAGCAGTTGTTTGCGACATGTCAAAGTATTGTTAGAAGTGAGATCAGTGTTCCATTCTCTGTAGAAACTCTGCTTTGAAATATAATCATGTTCTTTTAAAAGTGTATTCATTTCTTTAAAACTTTAGTAAGCAAAGCACATGTGTTACTTGGTTAGGAGAAGCAGTTGTTTGGGACATGTCAAAATATTGTTTGAAGTGAGATCAATATTCCTTTTCTCTGTACAAGCTTTAATTTGAAAGATAATCACGTTCTTTTGAAAGTGTATACATTTCTTGAAAATCTTTAGTAAGAAACATACATGTATTTCTCTCTAAAGAAAAGCAGTTGTTTGTGACATGTCAAATTACTGTTAAAAATGAGAACAGTTTTCTTTTCTCTCTACAAGCTTTACTTTGAAAGATAATCTCATTGTTTTGAAAGTGTATTCATTTCAAAAATAGCTTTAGTAAGAAACGCACAACTGTTTCTCTGTAAAGAAAAGCCATTTTTTGCGACATGTCAAAGTATTTTTGGAAGAGAGATAAGTGTTCCTTTCTCTGTAGAAGCTTTACTTTGAAAGATAATCACATTTATTTCAAAGTGTATTCATTTCATGAAAAGCTTTAGGAAGAAACACACATGTGTTTCCCTGTAAAGAGAAGCAGTTGTTTGCGACGTGTCAAATTATTGTTAGAAGTGATATCAATGTTCCTTTTCTCCGTAGAAGCTTTACTTTGAAAGAAAGTCACATTCTTTGGAAAGTGTATTCATTTTATAAATAGCTTTAGTAAGAAACACACGTCTTTCTGTGTAAAGAAAAGTTGTTTGCGACATGTCAAATTACTGTTAGAAGT
>NW_026646893.1:0-97987 GCF_950005125.1 Chionomys nivalis | reverse complement strand
TAATAATACTAATAATAAAATGGCACATTAAGTAGGGATTAAAATGGATAAAATAATCATTGTGTTAATTCAAGAGAAAAATAACAGTATATATGAGATTGATACACATTGAATAAAACTATTATATTTTCAGAGAATGAACTCAATAAATATTTTCAAACAATCTGATTTGCTGATTCTACATCAAGCCTATCTACCCAGGCAAATCTCCCATATTGACTGAGGCTACCAACCCAGAGTAGTGAGGGCCTGACTAGAGGGCAGGCCTCAAGGTCCCCGCCAGGGAAAGCGGGCCCCCGCTGCTGGGGCTGCAGTCTCTGCTGTGATCTCCTGGACCTGCTCTGCCTGCGCCCTACTTCCCTTTGTCCCTGGCTCATTGGGGCATCCAGGAGTTCCTGTGTAGGTGCCGAGAAGTTTCATCGGGCGGGTGAGTGTGTGCTATCCTGGGGCAGACGGTCCCGGTAGAGAGCACAAACGCCCCTCCCCCAGCTCCTGCTGCAAAGCTTTCTCTCCTACACACCCGCCCCCACCCCCACCCCCAAGCCTGCCTTGTCTGCAAGGTCCTTTACTGTGGAACAGTTTCCTGCCCTTTCACTGAGGCTACCAACCCAGAGTAGTGAGGGCCTGACTAGAGGGCAGGCCTCAAGGTCCCCGCCAGGGAAAGCGGGCCCCTGCTGCTGGGGCTGCATTCTCTGCTGTGATCTCCTGGACCTGCTCTGCCTGCGCCCTACTTCCCTTTGTCCCTGGCTCATTGGGGCATCCAGGAGTTCCTGTGTAGGTGCCGAGAAGTTTCATCGGGACGGGTGAGTGTGTGCTATCCTGGGGCAGACGGTCCCGGTAGAGAGCACAAACGCCCCTCCCCCAGCTCCTGCTGCAAAGCTTTCTCTCCTACACACCCGCCCCCACCCCCACCCCCAAGCCTGCCTTGTCTGCAAGGTCCTTAGCTGTGGAACAGTTTCCTGCCCTTTCACTAAGGCTACCAGCCCAGACCAGTGAGTGCCTGACTAGAGGGCAGGCCTCAAGGTCCCCGCCAGGGGAAGCAGGCCCCTGCTGCTGGGGTTGCAGTCTCTGCTTGTGATCTCCTGGACCTGCTCTCCCTGCCCCCTATTTCCCTTGGTCCCTGGCTCATTGGGGCCACCAGGAATCCCTGCATAGGTGCTGAGAAGTCCCATCTGGATGGGTGAGTGTGTGCTATCCTGGGGCGCACTGTCCCGGTAGAGAGCACAAACGCCCCCCCCCCAGCTCCTGCTGCAAGGCTTTCTTTCCTACACACCCGCCCCCACCCCCACCCCCAAGCCTGCCTTGTCTGCAAGGTCCTTTACTGTGGAACAATTTCCTGCCCTTTCACTGAGGCTACCAACCCAGAGTAGTGAGGGCCTGACTAGAGGGCAGGCCTCAAGGTCCCCGCCAGGGAAAGCGGGCCCCCGCTGCTGGGGCTGCAGTCTCTGCTGTGATCTCCTGGACCTGCTCTGCCTGCGCCCTACTTCCCTTTGTCCCTGGCTCATTGGGGCATCCAGGAGTTCCTGTGTAGGTGCCGAGAAGTTTCATCGGGACGGGTGAGTGTGTGCTATCCTGGGGCAGACGGTCCCGGTAGAGAGCACAAACACCCCTCCCCCAGCTCCTGCTGCAAGGCTTTCTCTCCCACACACCCGCCCCCACCCCCACCCCCAAGCCTGCCTTGTCTGCAAGGTCCTTAGCTGTGGAACAGTTTCCTGCCCTTTCACTAAGGCTACCAGCCCAGACCAGTGAGTGCCTGACTAGAGGGCAGGCCTCAAGGTCCCCGCCAGGGAAAGCGGGCCCCTGCTGCTGGGGCTGCAGTCTCTGCTGTGATCTCCTGGACCTGCTCAGCCTGCGCCCTACTTCCCTTAGTCCCTGGCTCATTGGGGCATCCAGGAGTTCCTGTGTAGGTGCCAGAAGTTTCATCGGGACGGGTGAGTGTGTACTATCCTGGGGCGGACGGTCCCGGTAGAGAGCACAAACGCCCCTACACTAAGGATACCCAACCAGAGCAGTGAGTGCCTGCCTAGCGGGCAGGCCTCAGCAACCCCCGAAAGGGAGCGCAGGCACCTCCAGCTTGTACTGCAGTGTCGCCTGTGTTCTACTTGACCCCGCCCGACCCCTTGCATTCGGCCTTCTTTACGCGGGTCATTGGAATACCACGCATCCATGTTTTGGTGTTGAGGAGTTCACCTGGAAGAGAACGGTTCCTGCCCCTACACTGAGGAGATACACCTAGAGAGTTAGTCACAGCAAAGACTGGTCCAAGACATCAGGCCTCTCCTGGCTCCATTTGAAGGAAAAGATGGGCAGGCGCCAATGCAAGAATTCCCCCAACAACTTGAAAGGCAACGTGACATCACCAGGATCCAGGAATCCCGAAATGAGAAGTGTACACCCTAATCCAGAAGAATTAGAAGAATTCGACTCAAAAGTGAATTTTATGAAAATAATAGAGGACCTTAAACAGGAGGTGAAAAACTGCCACAACCAATTAGAGATTACAAACAAAAAGGTAGAGGAAATGAATAAATATCTCAAAGATACCCAAGAAAACCAAGAGAAACAAGAAAAAGTAATCAAACAGGTAAGGGAAACGGTTCAAGACTTGAAGAATGAAGTGGAAGTAATAAAGAAAACACAAACCGAGGGAAGGATGGAGATGGAAAATTTGAATAAACGAACAGGAACTACAGAGACAAGTACCACCAACAGATTACAAGAGATAGAAGAAAGAATCTCAGACACTGAAGATACCATAGAGAAAATAAACACTCTCATCAAAGAAAACAGCATAACCAACAAATTCTCATCACAAAACATTCAGGAAATCTGGGACACAATAAAAAGACCAAACCTAAGAATAATAGGGATAGAAGAAGGAGAAGATCTACAGCTCAATGGTCCAGAAAATATATTTAATAAAATTATAGAAGAAAACTTTCCCAACCTTAAGAAAGATATTCCTTTGAAGGTCCAAGAAGCATACAGAACACCAAATCGACTGGATCAAAAAAAAACATCTCCTCGTCATATAATAATCAAAACACAAAACATACAGAATAAAGAAAGAATATTAAGAGCTGCAAAGGAAAAAGGTCAAGTTACCTATAAAGGTAAACCTATCAGACTTACACCTGATTTCTCTATGGAAACCATGAAAGCCAGAAGGTCCTGGATAGATATACTGCAGAAACTACGAGACCATGGATGCAAGCCCAGACTTCTATACCCAGCCAAGCTTTCATTCACTATAAATGGAGAAAACAAAATTTTCCAGGATAAAAACAAATTTAAACAATACGTAGCCACAAATCCAGCCCTTCAGAAAGTAATTGAAGGAAAATCACAAACCAAGGAGTCCAACAATGCCCACAATAACTCAGACATCTAATGACCCTTCACCAGCACAACTTGAAGAAGGGAAACACACAAACTCTACTACCAAAGGAAAGAAGGAAAGAAAGGAAAAATGACTGGAGTTAACAACCACTGGTCATTAATATCACTTAATATCAATGGACTCAACTCACCTATAAAGAGGCACAGGCTAAGAGATTGGATACGAAAACAGGATCCAACATTCTGCTGCTTACAAGAAACACACCTCAACCACAAAGACAGACATCTACTCAGAGTAAAGGGCTGGGAAAAGGTTTATCAAGCAAACGGACCTAAGAAACAAGCAGGTGTGGCCATACTAATTTCTAAGAAAGTTGACTTCAAACTAAAATCAATCAAAAGAGATGGAGATGGACATTTTTTACTCATAACAGGAACAATTCACCAGGATGAAGTCTCAATCCTGAATATCTATGCCCCTAATATAAAAGCACCCACTTATGTAAAAGAAACGTTACTAAAACTCAAGGCAGTCATCAAACCACACACACTAATAGTAGGAGATTTCAACACTCCTCTCTCACCAATGGACAGGTCAATCAGACAGAAACCTAACAGAGAAATAAGAGGATTAAGGGAGGTAATGAATCAAATGGACTTAACAGACATCTATAGAACATTCCACTCAAATAAGAAAGAATATACCTTCTTCTCTGCAGCTCATGGAACCTTCTCGAAAATAGACCACATACTCGGTAACAAAGCAAACTTACACAGTTACAAAAAAATATCGGTAACCACCTGTGTCTTATCAGATCACCATGGATTAAAGTTAGAATTCAACAACAATGCTATCCCCAGAAAGCCTATGAACTCATGGAAATTGGACAGTCAACTACTGAACCACACCTGGATCAAGGAAGAAATAAAGAAAGAAATTAAAGTCTTTCTTGAATTCAATGAAAACGAAGACTCATCATACTCAAACCTATGGGACACTATGAAAGCAGTGCTAAGAGGAAAGTTCATAGCATTAAGTGCCCACATAAAGAAAACGGAGAAAGCACACATTGGAGACCTAATAGCCCACCTTAAAGCTTTAGAAAGAAAAGAAGCAGACTCACCTAGGAGAAGTAGAAGACTGGAAATAATCAAATTGAGGGCTGAAATCAACAAAATAGAAACACAGAAAACAATCCAAAGAATCAATGAAACAAAAAGCTGGTTCTTGGAGAAAATCAATAAGATTGATAAACCCCTATCCAAACTAATCAAACGGCGGAGAGAGAATACGCAAATTAACAAAATCAGAAACGAAAAGGGAGACATAACCACAGACACAGACGAAATTCAGAGAATCATTAGATCTTACTACAAAAACCTGTATGCCACAAAATTGGAAAATGTAAAAGAAATGGACACTTTTTTAGATAAGTACCATATACCAAAGTTAAACCAGGACCAGGTGAACAATCTAAATAGACCCGTTAGTCGCGAAGAATTAGAAGTTGTTATAAAAAACCTTCCCACCAAAAAAAGCCCAGGTCCAGACGGCTTTAATGCAGAATTCTACCAGAACTTCCAAGAAGACCTAATACCTATACTCCTTAATGTATTTCACAATATTGAAACAGAGAAGTCATTGCCAAATTCCTTTTATGAAGCTGAAGTTACTCTGATACCAAAACCACACAAAGACACAACCAAGAAAGAGAACTACAGGCCAATCTCACTCATGAACATCGACGCAAAAATACTCAATAAAATACTGGCAAACCGAATCCAAGAACACATTAGAAAAATTATCCATTATGATCAAGTAGGCTTCATCCCAGAGATGCAGGGCTGGTTCAACATACGAAAATCTATCAATGTAATCCATCATATAAATAATCTGAAAGAAAAAAACCATATGATCATTTCATTAGATGCGGAAAAAGCATTTGACAAAATTCAACATCCCTTTATGATAAAGGTCTTAGAGAGATTAGGAATACAAGGGTCGTTCCTAAATATAATAAAAGCTATTTATAGCAAGCCGTCAGCTAACATCAAATTAAATGGAGAGAAACTCAAAGCTATTCCACTAAAATCAGGAACACGACAAGGTTGTCCACTCTCTCCATACCTCTTTAATATAGTGCTTGAAATTCTAGCAATAGCAATAAGACAACATAAGGGGATCAAAGGGATTCAAATCGGAAAGGAAGAAGTTAAACTTTCATTATTTGCAGACGATATGATAGTGTACATAAGCGACCCCAAAAACTCCAGCAAAGAACTCCTTCAGCTGATAAACACCTTTAGTAGCGTTGCAGGATACAAGATCAATTCCAAAAAATCAGTTGCCCTCCTATACACAAAGGATAAGGAAGCAGAGATGGAAATCAGAGAAGCATCACCCTTCACGATAGCCACAAATAGCATAAAATATCTTGGGGTAACCCTAACCAAGGAAGTAAAGGATCTATTTGACAAGAACTTTAAGTCAATGAAGAAAGAAATTGAGGAGGATACCAGAAAATGGAAGGATCTCCCTTGCTCTTGGATAGGGAGGATCAACATAGTAAAAATGGCAATTCTACCAAGGGCAATTTATAGATTCAATGCAATCCCCATTAAAATCCCATCAAAATTCTTCACAGATCTTGAGAGGACAATAATCAACTTTATATGGAGAAACAAAAAACCCAGGATAGCCAAAACAATCTTATATAATAAAGGATCGTCTGGAGGCATTACCATCCCTGACCTCAAACTCTATTACAGAGCCTCAGTATTGAAAACAGCTTGGTATTGGCATAAAAACAGAGAAGTCGATCAATGGAACCGAGTAGAAGACCCTGATTTTAACCCACAAACTTATGAACACCTAATTTTTGATAAAGGAGCTAAAAGTATTCAATGGAAAAAAGAGAGCATCTTCAACAAATGGTGCTGGCAGAACTGGTTGTCAACGTGTAGAAGAATGAAAATAGATCCATATCTATCACCATGCACAAAACTCAAGTCCAAATGGATTAAAGACCTCAATATTAGTCTGAACACACTGAACCTGATAGAAGAAAAAGTTGGAAGTACTCTACAACATATGGGTACAGGAGATCACTTCCTACGTTTATCCCCAGCAGCACAGACATTAAGGGCAACATTGAATAAATGGGACCTCCTGAAACTGAGTAGCTTCTGTAAAGCAAAGGACACTGTCACTAAGACAAAAAGGCAACCCACTGACTGGGAGAAGATCTTCACCAACCCTGCAACAGACAAAGGTCTGATCACCAAAATATATAAAGAACTCAAGAAACTAAACTTTAAAATGCTAATGAACCCAATAAAAAAATGGGGCACTGATCTGAACAGAGAATTCTCAACAGAAGAAATTCAAATGGCCAAAAGACACCTAAGGTCATGCTCAACCTCCTTAGCGATAAGGGAAATGCAAATTAAAACAACTTTGAGATACCATCTTACACCTGTCAGAATGGCTAAAATCAAAAACACCAATGATAGCCTTTGCTGGAGAGGTTGTGGAGAAAGAGGCACACTCATTCATTGCTGGTGGGAATGCAAACTTGTGCAACCACTTTGGAAATCAGTGTGGCGATTTCTCAGGAAATTAGGGATCAACCTACCCCAAGATCCAGTAATACCACTATTGGGAATATACCCAAGAGATGCCACATCAAATGACAAAAGTATCTGTTCAACTATGTTCATAGCAGCATTGTTTGTAATAGCCAAAACCTGGAAACAACCTAGATGCCCTTCAATGGAGGAATGGATGAAGAAAGTGTGGAATATATACATATTAGAGTACTACTCAGCAGTAAAAAACAATGACTTCTCGAATTTTGCGTGCAAATGGATGGAAATAGAAAACACTATCCTGAGTGAGGTATCCCAGACCCAAAAAGAGGAACATGGGATGTACTCACTCATAATCGGTTTCTAGCCATAAGTAAAAGACATTAAGCATATAATGTGCGATCCTATAGAAGTTAAATAAGAAAGTGAACCCAAAGAAAATCATATAGTCATCCGCATGGAGAGGGGGAAGTAGACAAGATTGCAGGGCAAAAAATGGGAACTTGCGGGTGAGGTGGCATGGGGCAAAGGGGAAATGGGATGAGAAATATGAGAAGGGGAGGATGGGAGGAGCTCGGGGGATTGGGATGGTTGGGATATAGGAAGGATGGATACGGGAGCAGCGAAGTATATATCCTATCTAAGGGAGCCATCTTAGGGTTGGCAAGAGACTTGACTCTAGAGGGGTTCGCAGGTGTCCAGGAATATGTCCCCAGCTGGTACCTTGGGCAACTAAGGAGAGGGAACCTGAAATGACCCTATCCTATACTGATGAATATCTTGCATATCACCTTAGAACCTTCATCTGGCGATGGATCAAGGTAGAGACAGAGTCTCAATTTGGAGCAACGGTCTGAGCTCTTAAGGTCCAAATGAGGAGCAGAAGGAGGGAGAACAAGAGCAAAAAATCAGGACCACGAGGGATGCACCCACCCACTGTGACAGTGGAACTGATTTATTAGGAGCCCACCAAGGCCAGCTGGTCTGGGACTGAATAAGCATGGGTTGATTCCGGACTCTCTGAGCATGGCGGTCAACGAAGACTGATGAGAAGCCAAGGACAATGGCACTAGGTTTCAATCCTAATACATGAACTGGCTTTGTGGGAGCTTAGCCTGTTTAGAAGCTCACCTTCCTGGACGTAGATAGAAGACCTTCGTCTTCCCGCAGGGCAGAGAATTTGGACTGCTCTTCAGTATCGAGAGGGAGGGGGAATGGTGTGGGGGGAGGAGAAGAGGAGTGGGGATAGGGGGAGGGGAGTGGGGGGAGGGGGCAATATTTGGGAGGAGGGGAGGGAAATGGGAAACGGGGAGCAGGTGGAAATTTTAATTAAAAAAGAAAAAAAAAAAAAAAAAAAAAAAAAAAAAAAAAAGAAAAAAAAGATAAAAAAAAAAAAAAAAAGGAAAAAAAAAAAAAAAAAAAAGTATATACAAATATTTCTTTTTAGTTAGTAACATTACTATAATATACTACTTTCAGTTTTGGACACACATAAGTTTTTCAAGAAAACAAAATGACAACTGTGTCATTTTACCTTTATATTTGGTAATTTTTTTTCACTTTTGTACAATAAATTCAATCCGAACTAAAATCTAAAAAAAAAAAAAAAAAAAAAAAAAAAAAAAAAAAAAAAAAAAAAAAAAAAAAAAAAAAAAATCTCCCATATTATTCTCTAGTGTGTGTCCCACTGAGTATGCACGATCCTCCATGCCACACATCCTCTCCGACTCTTCAGACCAACCTGGCTCCTGTATTCATTCCCCTGGCCAAGTCTAGACACCAATACCTGCATCAAAATCTAACTCTACCTACGTCATTAACCCATAGACCCCTCCCACTATAATTCAGAACTCTCCACCCAGCCAGACAACTTCCACACTAAGAGTAAATGATCCACATTCACCACACCAGCTCAGGCAGCTCACTCTACTTACCTTCCTTCTAATAAGCCAAACCAAATCTCTAGACCCCCACATGCTACAGCATCTTTTCTTCAGCACCAAACTGCACTATCCATATCAGAAACAGAGATAATAAAAGGCCACATACCCAGATCTCATTGAAAACATATGAACACGGTAAATGATCAATTATGTATCTCCTCTCCAAAATGTGCTAGTTCTAACGAAATATTCGCCAATGACAATTACTTTGATAAAGCACAGAAGAAAGAATTTAAAAGAATAATAATAATCTTCATAAAAGATTTTAGGGGAAAATGGCAAAAAATAAAGAAAAGGAAAGAAACAGTTCAATGAAACTTAAGAGAACAAGAAAACAAACAAATTCATAAATTAATTTGATTTCATGATGCCAAAAACATACAAAGTAAGGCTAATGAAAATTGAAAAAAACACCCTGGATCTGATATGATTCAGTGAAAAGATAAAGACACTAAAGACTCAAACTAAAATATATAATTCAAAACTCCCATAAACCAATTAGTGAATTCAAAGGAACATCTTGCAAATGGATATGGTATGTACTCACTCATAATTGGATACAAACAAAGCACATTAAGTCTATAGTTCATGATCCTAGAGAAGCTAAGTAATAAGGTGAACCCCAAGAAAAACATATATAGACCCACCTGGAAATTGGAAACAGACAAGATCTCCTTACAAAATTGGGAGGATGAGGGCAGGGGTAGAAGGAAGGGGAGAAGAGTAAGGGGAAGGGAAAAGGAGAGGGTAGAGGAGAACTTGATGATTATCTTAAATATCATTACAGAACCTTTGTAGATAGAAACAGAGGCAGAGACCCACATCAGAGCACTGAACTGTGCTCTAACGTCAAGTTGAGGGGTAGAAGGAATGAGAATATGAGCAAAGAGGTGAAGACCATAAAGGGTTCATCTAATGAAACAGTTTAACTGAGCTGATGGGAGCTCACCTACTCCAGCTGGACTGGGAAGGAACAAGCATAGAACCAAACCAGTCCCTTTGAATGTGGTTGACAGTTGGAGCAGACTGAGGGGCCACTGACAGTGGCACTGGGATTTATCGTATTGCACATACTGGCATTTTAAGATCCTATTCTCTTTTGATGGATACCTTGCTCAGCCTAGATGTAGTAGGGAGAGCCTTGGACTTTCACAAAGCAAAGTGCCTTACCCTCTCTTAGTATTAAACGGGGTGGGGTGAAAGGGTGTATTGAGGGAAAGGGAGGAGGGGAGGGAGGGGAATTTGGATTGGTATTTTTAAAAAAAATAATTAAGAGGAAAAAAAAGCAACTACTAGTTTTAAATGTTTTACATTAGATTGGACTTTTTGTGTATTGTATACAAATTTTGTATATTGATACAAATATGAGATTAATTTTGTTAAAACATACTGTATATTTGTTTTTAATCTTGTTCAAGATATTGTACTTATATCTCATTTAACAATGTAATACAAATTTCTAGTCTTTCAAAGTTATTATTACCAACTATTTAGGATGATGAGGAAATGCAGGTTAGTAACTAGTCACCGAATATAAATGAGATTGTAGTCACATTAGGTATGCTTTCAAGGTCAAACAAATATATATTTTAGATAGACATGTCATCTTGAAACACTTCCAAGATCTACAGAATATGGAATTTAAGACATTTGAATAACATAGGCTCATTTTCTATTCATTGATTTTTATTGAGCTCTACATTTTCTCTCCTCCCCTCCCTGCCTCTCCCCTCCACTTCAACCCCTCCCCAAAGTCCCCACGCTCTCAATTTACTCAGGAGAGCTTGTCTTTTTCTACTTCCCATGTAGATTAGATCTATGTATGTCTCTCTTAGTGTCCTCATTGTTGTCTAAGTTCTCTAGGATTGTGATTTGTAGGCTGGCTTTCTTTGCTTAATGTTAAAAAACCACCTATGAGTGAGTACATGTGATAATTGTCTTTCTGGGTCTGGGTTACCTCACTCAATATGATGTTTTCTAGCTCCATCTGTTTTCCTGCAAAATTCAAGATGTCATTATTTTTTTCTGATGTGTAATACTTCGTTGTGTAAATGTACCATATTTTCCTTATCCATTCTTTGGTCAAGGGGCATTTAGGTTGTTTCTAGATTCTGGCTATGGCAAACAATGCTGCCATGAACATAGTTGAGCACGTGTCCTTGTGGCACAATTAAGCACCCTTTGGATATATACCCAAAAGTGGTATTACTGAGTCTTGAGGAAGGTTGTTTCCGAATTTTCTGAGAAATCACCACACTGACATCCAAAGGGTCCAAATACCAGCCTGCATTCCCACCAGCAATGCAGAAGTGTTTCCTTTTCCCCACAACCTCTCCAGCATAAGTTGTCATCAGTGTTTTTGATTTTGGCCATTCTTACAGGTATAAGATAAAATCTCAGAGTTGTTTTAACTTGCATTTCTCTGATGACTAAGGATGTTGAACATTTCCTTAAGTGTCTTTTAGCCATTTTGGATTCCTCTGTTGAGATTTCTCTGTTAGGTCCGTACTCCATTTTTTTATTAGATTTTGTGATCTTTTGATGACCAATTTCTTGAGTTATTTGTATATTTTGGAGATCAGACCTCTGTCTGATGTGGGGTTGGTGAAGACCTTTCTTATTCTGTAGGCTGTCATTTTGTCTTGTTGACCATGTCCTTTGCTTTACAGAAGCTTTTCAGTTTCAGGAGGTCCCATTTATTAATTGTTTCTCTCAGTGTCTGTGCTGCTGGGGTTATATTTAGGAAGTGGTCTCCTGTGCCAAGGCATTCAAGTGTACTTCTGACTTTCTCTTCTATAACGTTCAGTGTGGCTGACTTTATGTTGAAATCTTTGATCCATTTTCACTCGAGTTTTATGCATGGTGATAGATATGGGTCTATTTTCATTCTTCTACATGTTGATATCCAGTTATGCCAGCACCATTTGTTAAATATCCTTTCTTTTTTCCATTTGATATTTTTTGTTTCTTTGTCAAAAATCAGGTGTTGAAGGTGTGTGGATTAATATCCGGGTCTTCTATTCGGTTCCATTTGTCCTCCTGTCTGTTCTTATGCCAATACCAGGCTGTTTTCAGTCCTGTAGCTCTGTAGTAGAGTTTAAAGTCAGGAATTGTGATGTTTCCAGAAGTTCTTTTATTGTACAGGATTGTTTTGGCTATCCTGGGTTTTGTGTTTTTCCATATGAAGTTGAGTACCATTCTTTCAAAGTCTTTGAATAATTTTGCTGGGATTTTGATGGGCATTGTGTTGAATATGTAGATTGCTTTTGCTAAGATTAACATTTTTACTTTGTTAATTCTGTCTACCCAAGAGCATGGGAGATCTTTCCACTGACTGGTGTCTTCGTCAATTTCTTTCTCCAAAGATTTAAAGTTCTTGTCATACAAGACTTCCATTTGTTTGGTTACAGTTACTCCAAGCTATTTTATGCTATTTTTGGCTATTGTGAAGGATATTGTTTCTCTGATTTCTTTCCTAGTCCTTTTATCATCTGTGTATAGGAGGGCTACTGATTATTTTGAGTTAACCTTTTATCCTGCTATATTATGTTTATGAATCATAGATGTTCCTTGGTAGAATTTTTTGGAATCACTTATGTGAAAATATCATATCATTAGCAAACAGTGAAAGTTTGACTTATTCTTTTCCTATTTGTATCCCCTTGATCTTCCTTTCATGTCTTATTGCTCTAGCTAAGACCTCAGAAATATATTGAATAGATTTGGAGAGAGTGGACAACCTTGCCTTGTTCCTGACCCAGAAAGACAAAAACCCAGAAAAACAAACATCATGTGTACTCACTCATAAGTGACTTTTAGACATAAAACAAAGAAAAACCAGCCTAAAATTTACAATCATGGAGAACCTAGACAACAAAGAGGACACTAAGAGGACACATGGGTCTAATCTACATGGGAAGTAGAAAAAGGCAAGATCGCCTGAGTAAATTGGGAGCATGGGGAGCATGGGAGAGGGTAGAAGAGGAGGAGAAAGGAAGGGAGGGGAGCAGAGAAAAATATATAGCTCAATAAAGTCAATAAAAAAAGAAAGAAAAGAAAAGACAACCCTACCTCTTTGAACTTTATGGTTCTCCTAGTGTTATCTGTTAGAGCAAGAACTTTTTGCTCTCTCCAAATTACAACATTTCTACCTTCACTTTCCTCCCTCCAAACTCTATTAACCTCCAACCCTGTTCTTCAAAGGTATGGTCTCTGGTCACATTTCTTTTCTGCTAATTATCTCATGGATATATGCACACGTATATACATAAATATTCCTAAAGAAACCTGGCTAAATCCATACAATGTTTCTTGCATATTTGTTTTAAGGCCATCCAGTTGATATTGAACAAAAAAACTGCTGTACTCTTTTCTGGGGAAGACTTCCTTTCCCAATCATTGCTTACAGTTCTCTGAATAAGGTTGTGGCCTTGTAGGCTTGTCTTTGTCTAATATGGCATGCACATTGGTTTTATAATCTACCTCATACTCATTTAAATCAAGTGCAATTTAGTTCTCCTGGCATTATTGTTGATCAAACAACTGACATTAATGATGCTCTCCCAGTAAAGAATAGACACTCACCACAAAAATAAAAGATGTAAAAATTGACTATAAAAATTAATAATTTTATTGTTTAGAAACAGAAGGAATATAGTTGAAGTTAAAAACCAACTGCAATATATGTGCAATCTCAAATACTATCATGGCATTAATGTTTATATTGAAAATTGTATAAACATCATATGACACAAACAACAGCATCACACTACACTAAAATATGCACTAGAATCTTGAATAGTTTTGACTTTGGATAGTTCTTTAAACCAGTATACTGACAGAAGGTCAGAAAATATTACTGCTTAGGTTATTTCAGGTGGAAAACTCTCCTTATTAGTAATACTTAGAGTTTGAAAGAATATCTCTGCATCTGTTTCATAAATAGTTCACTTTCCAACAAATATTTTATGATGATGAAGTCTCTATCTGCATAGAATAATTCTAAATATATACCAAGTGTAAAGATTCTTTTTTGACAGGGTTTCGCTGCGGCTTTGGAGCCTGTCCTGGAACTAGTTCTTGTAGATCAGGTTGGCCTTGAACTCACGGAGATCTGCCTGCCTCTGCCTCCCAAGTGCTGGGATTAAAGGCATGCTCCACCAGCACCCAGAAAGTGTAGAACTTCTTAATGAGGCTTCCCTAGTATTGACTAAGCTTTGAAATTAATTGAAGTCTTTGAAAATATAATAGAACCAGGTCCCTGTATGAAGTCTTTCTTATACAGTGAGTTACTGTGAGATATTCTAAGGACATTTACAAAGCTTTTCCGTTATATGAATTTTCTGATGGCTTCTAATATTTGAGGTTCTGGTAAAGGATTTCTAACATTCTTGACATGACAGGTTTGTCATGAGTATGGATTATGTAATGTGAGTGAAGACTTGAGAAATGAGTAAAGGACTTGACACATTCTTTACATCTGTAAGGTTTATCACAAGAACAAATTCCACGGTGAGCTTAAAGATTTGAGTCCTGGGAAATAAATTTCCACATGCTTCATATTTCTAAGGTTTCCCTTCTGTATTGATTCTGTGGTGAGCTTGAAGATTTGAGTGATGGCAAAGGACTTGCCACATTCTTTACATCTGTAAGGTTTGTCACCAGTATGGATTCTGTGGTGAGCTTTAAGAGATGAGTGTTGGGCAAAAGACTTGCCACATTCTTTACATCTTACAGATGTAAAGATTTCTCTCCTGTATGAATTCTCTGGTGTCTCCTAGAGTTTGGGTAGTTCTGGAGCCATTTTCCACATTTCTCACATGTATAAGATTTCCTTACTTTAGACAGAATTGTGTGTGTGGTGAGATTTGAGGTGCTCCTGAGATGTATTTTATATTTCTCATATCTGGTGGGGTTTATCAAAGGACAGATTTCATGGAATATTCTATGAAGCGAGAGCTCTTTAAAGGCCTTGGCACTCTTGCTGCATCTGTCTGTCTCCTCTCTGGGATCAATCCTATTATTCTTAATGAGGTGTAAACATTCACTGCAGTGCTGCCCACATTCCTTACAGTTTAATGGTGTCTCTTCAGAATGTAATCTCCTACGACTGGTGAGGTGTGAAGATCTCCTGAAGCGTTTTGTACATAAGATATATTTACATGATTCTCTCCAACATGGAATTTTAGATAACCTAGATTTAAATGAGAGGGAAAAGATTTACTATAGGTTTTGCAAGTCTGGGGCCTCTCTTCCATGTTCCTTGAATGATTTTGAATAAGATTTGAACACAGATAGTAAGATATCACATTCTTGACTCTGTCTGTAGGAAATGTTTGTAGCAATAGCTCTTCTAAACTAAATAGTTTGAGCATTCATCAAATGCTCAGCCATGTTGATAGCTTTTATAAAGCTTCTCTTTGGTCTGATCAGGCTGGTGTCTAAAAAAGTATTTGTTATAATCAATAGTCTCTTTACAGTTATTGTAATTGAAGTAAAACATCCTCTGCAAAAGATGTTTTATCCTGTGAATTAGTAGGTTTTACGTCCTGTATAAAGACATACCGAGTCCTTGTCTTAGGAAGTTGGCCCTACAAGAAAAGGGTTCTGGTATCTATTCTTCACAGAGCTTCCAGCAATGGCTTTAATAAAGCATTATATTGTAAGGCTTTTCATGACAAAAAGACAATGATAAATTTTCAGACTCATTTGATAGAAACAAGCGTTCTCATGTGGATCTAAATTGAATTACTTGGGGGCTGGAGAGATGGCTCAGTGGTTTAGAGCACTGCCTGCTCTTCCAAAGGTCCTGAGTTCAATTCCCAGCAACCACATGGTGGCTCACAACCATCTGCAATGAGGTTTGGTGCCCTCTTCTGGCCTGCAGGCATACAGACAGAACATTGTATACATAATAAAAAATAAATATTTAAAAAATAATTACATAAATAAATAAATAAATTGAACTATTTATCATAAAAGTCAATCAGTTGTTGAGGAAATCTAGTCACTGTTTAGTAGAAGATGGGTCATTCTGATCACACAGAAAAGTTTTCTTTATTTGTAGGTCTCTTTTTCTCAAAATCTGTTAAAAGTACGATTTAGCCCCATGGTACATGAAAAATAGTTGAAGAACTGACTATATTGTTCTGTGTGTTACTTCACAGATTTTTTCAAATTTCTGTGAATAATGCAAATGTGTTTCAAAAATTTATGTAAATAGCTTACGACTGAAGAATGTGCTTTTGAAAAAAAGACCTAACGTGACTTCTGTTAAGAAAAGATGGAGGTTCTTGAACTATTTTTTCAGGACTACCTAGGATGCTGGTGAGTACAGATTGCTTCTATCATAACATTAGCCTTGCCTTTGTTCTCATCCCCACCTTCCTGGAACATCCTTAAATGCAAGTCTCCAGGTCAATACTTCCAAATAATCCTGACACCACTTTCTGGGGAGAATTTTGTATGTTCTTCTGTGAAATTATGGGTTAAGTATTATGGGAACTCAAATATGGAGGGAAGGAAAATAAATAATTATCTGAATGAGCCTACTTAGGTAAAATTTTTCAGAACGCAAGACATAAAATTTTAGAAATATGTAGACACATATGTAAGGAAACATATTTAAAAACTTCAGATCTTTTATTCTTAAAAACATCTTCTTATGTCAATGGATAGATGATTCATGATTTATTGAATAACATCAATAAAAAGATTGGCATTAATTATGGTAGAATTTTTAAACAATTTTTTCAGAATAGGCATAGAGGTTGTAGCACACACCTTTACTCCCCACAGTTGAGAGGCAGAGACAAGAAAACTGCTGTGAGTTCAAGGCCATGAAGGTCTACACAGCAAGTTTTAGGACAGCTAGGGCTGCACAGAGAAACCCTGTCTCAAATATAGAAAAAAAAAATCAGAATAGCAAATAAGACTGTGGGAGTTTGAATGAGATGCCCCAATATACTCAGACTTCTGAATACGTGGCCTGAAGCTGATGGAGTTTTATGTGTAGGATTAAGAGATATACACTTACTAGAAGAAGAATGTATCTGGGGACTGACTTTGAGATTTGAAAATCTTCCTACTATACCCAGGAAGCTCTCTGCTTCATGATGGGCTTCTAGATGTGAGCTCTCTTTGTTTCTGCAACCCACTGCCAACTATTACCTCTGACTCACCATCATGAATCTTTCTTCAACACATTGCTTTTATAGTGGTGTTTAACCTCAGCAATAGAAAAATAAGTAAAATAAGTCTATAAACCAATAATTAAGAAAATATATTCTCATTATGAAACTGTATTTTCAAAATGGACACAGCTTTTCATATAAACCAACAAAATGAATAATTTAGCAATACTAATAAAGAATACAAAATATTACTAAGAAAAAAGCATGTGAACATAAGAAATCAATTATTCTTCACTGGCCTACAAATAATCATACACTTAACAAGAAAGGGTTTCTGAAATTTCAGACTTCAAAGAAGTTCTAGAGAACACATCATCTCATCAGAAAGAGAATGTTTCACATTTTTGTGTTACTGAAATATATTTTCATACAACATATTCTGATTATGGTATTTTAGTTTTGACTCCTCTTGAATCCTCCCCACCTTGCTTCCTATCAGACTTCATCCCCTTTCTGTCTCTTCTTAGAAAATAAAGAAGTGATGGCCTGCACTGATTGGATGAAGAGGGGACCATCTGGTCTCCCAGCTGGACAGCCCAGGTCTGTATGCCCTAGGCCCTGAGACCCATCCTGTGCCCCACATTCAACCATCACAACCTTACTAAGCAGACAGCAGGTAAGACTCCTGTGGCAGATAGCTTCACCACCCCCACCACCCAATGGGCCCTGTAATCTACAAGTCCACTCTGCCCCAAAAACCCACAGAACCCATCATGCTCCCCTTGACTTCCTGGCCAACCATTCCCCATAGTATCAGCAGCACACAGAGGTTCAGGCTCTGCCTTCACTGATAAGAGAACGAGGGGAGTGGCTGGTCTCCTGGGTGGACAACAAGACCCTAGGGCACATCCCATGCATCATCATCAGTTCTGCCACCCATTAGACCCTATAATCAACAAGTCCCACTCTTCCCCACAAACCCACAGAACCCATCATCTTTCCCCAATCAACCATTCCCTCATGGCATTTAGTGACCCCAGAAGCACAGGCACCACCTACACAGTTTATAGGAAGAATCAACACCTGCACCTATAATTACCCCAAACCAAGATGGGTAGAAAAGAGTGTAAGAATACATTCAACAACATGAATAATATTGCATCACCAGATCCTAGTGGTTCTACAACAGCAAGACCTGAATATCCCAACACAGATGAAGCAAAAGAAAACAACCTTAAAAATAACTTTGTGAAGATGATAGAGATACTTAAAGAAGAAATGAAAAATTCCCTTGAACCGATAGTTCATGATCCTAGAGAAGCTCAGTAATAAGGTGAACCCAAAGAAAAACATATAGACCCACCTGGGAATTGGAAACAGACAAGATCGCCTGACAAAATTGGGGGCAGAAGTAAAAGGAAGGGAAGAAGGGGAGGGTTGAGGAGATCTGTTTGCAGCTGATGGCTACTGGAGAGTCATTGTCTTCACGGATGCGTAACTTGAGAAGCTACCCATCTTCACAGATGAACCTACACCCTTGCACTTACAGGAAGCATGAAGTAAACTTGGTGGGTTTAAAAAATGTACAGTTAAGAAAGGGAAATAGTGGGAGGCAATGAAGGGATTGGAAAGGAGAAAATGATGGCTGGATTTTATCAAAATGCATTGTATGTAAACACAATATTCTCAACAAAAAAATAATTGAAGGGAGAAGAGAGGCAGGAAGGGGAGCAGAGAAAAATGTAGAGCTCAGTAAAATTCAATTAAAAATTTAAAACATTAAATGTAAAACAATATTTAACAAAAATCAAAGAGGACACAGATAAACTCAATGAATCCAAACAGGATACAAATAAACAGCTGGATAAAATAAGAAAGGCAGACTGACCACAAAAGACACAGTCAATAAAAAGAAACACTGGCAGTATCACAGTGATATGATGGAAAAGAGGATCCCCCAAAAAATCAAATTTTAGAACTCAGTGGAATGCTTCACAGTAGAATGATCCAGATGGAGGGCTCACCACAGCTCAAGAGATCAAGAGTCCTACATGGCTGGTGGCCAAACTCTACTGGGTGGAGACATGCTCCATGTCAAGCCCTTAATGTTCGACATTCCTGCCATGTAGAAAACTCTGAGTGCATAGTGCTATCCCTGCCTCTCCTCTCATCTGTTCTCCACCATCCGTATCTGCCTTGCAAGACTATAGAGGATTTGTAGGCGGGTGGACTGACGCTCCACTACCTTGGTGCTCAGGACGACTGTACCTCTGGATTCTGATTCCTCGATGATGGAACAGCTAACATTCATCTCATCACCTCTGGCTTTCAAGTTAAAGGAGACATTCTCATCATTGCATTCTTCATTGATAACTTTGCTTTCGATGTCTAAAAGGAAAACGGAGTGTTTTTGTTAAGACATGCAGAAAGTAAATCTATCTTGAATTTGATTTCTGCCCAGCGAAGATGCACAGGGACTGGTGGCATGGTTCAGTGATGAAGATCACTTGTTGCTCTTTCACGGGATCCAGGGTCAGTTCCCTGAACCACCTGCACCTCCAGGGGATCCAGTGCCCTCTTCTGGCCTTCACAGGCACCTGCACTCACATGTACATACCCACAAATAGACACACCAAGACACATAATTTAAAATAATGAAAAGTAGATCTTTAAAAAAGAAAATACACAAATATATAGTTGAAAGCAAAAGAAACCACGGAAAACAAGTTCATTGTAGGGAAACTCTTGAGTCCTGATGGATGATGGGAAGTCTTACGTTTGTAGGACAATTCACCGTAGCTGTGATTTGGGCTTTGAGTCAGTTCGCTTACGAAGTGCACAGCAAACAAACATAAAATGAGAAAACAAAGAGTGGAAGCAGTAGAGACCAGATCGAATACTTCCGCCCCAGCAGGTCTGAGAACTAAACAGCCAGTCCCAGTCCTGAATAGCACAGGGTACCATAGGGGACATCTTCTCCTGGGTGAGAGTGTCACCTGGCCATCTCTACCACAGACATCTTTCTATCACCGGCTGAACAGTAACTGATTCTTCCATCTTGCAAGGTGCCTGAGAATGCTATACTCCAACCCAGCCATATTCAAGACACTGTAGCAGTAACTCTTTCTGTTCTAAAGGCATGGTTTTTCTACTTGGGCTAATTTTTTCTTGTTCTTTTAATTCTCAATTTCCCTTCTCGCAGAGTTGGGGGACCATCCTGGACAAAGGGTGCTGGAGGGCAACCTATCCCAAACATGTTTGAGTCTGAAGGGGATCTCATCCCACCTCCACAGCTGGCTCAGTAAGCTTAAACAGCACAGAACAATTCATTCATCTGTATTATGCAGGCTTTATAACAAAGTAGTGAGAAGCCTCGCTGTAACTTCAGAAGGGGTTTTTCCCATCTGGGACCATAGCTCAGTAGGCAAAGTGCTCACCTCACAAGCATGGAACTTGGGTTCCGTTCCCAGAAGCCTCAAATAAGAGACATGCAGGGATGGTGGTACACACTTGCGAAAAGCACTAGGGCCTATTGGCCATCTTAAGCCATACAGTGAGTTTCAGGGCAGGGAGAGACCCTGCTTCAAAGAAACATAGACAGTGCCTGAGAAAAATTAAAGCCTAGCATGTCTTCTGGCCTCCACTTGCATGCACATATACACATTCACACCTGCACACACATGAAGACAAAGAGAGGGGAGCAATCATATTTTAAGGGGATGCATCAGAGAGCAATAGAGTTTAAGTCAGCTGCAATAATTTGATTGTGGAATTTCCCCCTAAGAATACTTACATTGAAGGCTTTGTCCCCCATTCGTGACACCAGTAATAAGTGATGGAAATCTTAGGCTGGGAGCCTGGGACAAAGCTAGGTCATTACTGGCATCCCTTAGATAACTATTGCTCTTGTGCTCACTCTGTCTCTACCACTCATTCCCATAACCATGAAGTGAGAGGCCTCTTCAATCCACACTCTTCCATAATGTGCTGTGTTTCCACAGAGCCAAACCAACCATGGATAAAACCTCTGAAAACATGTGCCATAATCAAACCTTTCCATTTTAAATGTTGATGTGTCTCAGGAATTTGTTGCAGTAACAGAAAGCTGACTGATACACCAATAGCATCAAAAGTCAGTACCAATGCCAGAGTGAGTTAAATGCCATCCCTACCCCCAAATTCTCCAGTGCTGCCCCAACATCTCACTTCAACAAAACTTTCAGTACTCTCTCCCTCTTTTTCCATGAGTCTTTCTCCTAAAAGCCACTACTGCCTACTCTACTTCAGTCACACTGGCCTCTTGACTGCTCCTTATAGCTTCAGCTATTCTGGAAATCACTCATCTTGAAAGTATGGTGGTGTGGGTCTTTAATCTCGGGATGCAGGAGGCTGAAGCATGCAGCTCTCAATGAATCTGAGGCCAGTCAGGGGTACGGAGTGAGCTGAATAAATTGGACTTCCTGTATGTACATTGTTGTTTAATGAGGGGCATTTATTTGTATTTTAATAAACAAAACTTGCCGAGGATTACAGAGTGAAAGAGCCCCACTGGTCGGCCTTACAGACCAGGCAGTGGTAACATACACCTTTAATCCCAGTAGCCACATTAGTTGCAGTAGAAACTGGGTGGTACATGCCTTCAATTCCAGTGGTGCACACCTTTAATCCTAGCCCTAGAGAGGATTATAAAATGGGAAGAAACAGCTCTTAGTCTCAGTCTCATTCTGAGATTCCTGGAGGCAGGATCGCCACTTCAGAGTGAGGGAGAGGTAAGAGCCAGTGGCCTGCTGTTTTGCTTTTGGGATCTTCAGATTGAACCCCAATTCCTCTCTCTGAGTTTTGATTAATCATGCTTTATTTGTGGGGCACCGATTTCTGAAAAAAGCTGTTTGCTTGAGGCTTTTTAGCCATGGAAAAAGAGGGAGAGCTGTGATTGGAATGCCACCTCTAGGAATGGAAACCCAAACCTAGCCACCTCAGTTCAAGAGAAGCACTAGCACCCCCAGCTCCTCCTCACCCCACCTTCCTCCCGTCCCTGATATCCATCCTGTATTAACCATGTGAAGGATTTCTGAGAGAACCAGTTTAAAGCAAGAAACACTGGCTTCAAGGATTTGAGCCATTGTGGCAGTTGGGAGTCAAAGGGAAAGAGTGAGAAAGCCCATGCCTGCAAACTGCCCCTTCCTTCTCCTGTTTGAACCAATGGGCACCATCAGCTCTACACTGCCCCACCCTCACTCAAAGGGGGCCTGACCCGCCCACTGCCTTCTCACAAACCAAGACACCTGGAGAGATGCCATGGAAGATACACCAAGAAAGTCCTTGTCAGTCACAATTTGCCAGCACACTGCCCTGGTCATAGTCCCTGATTACACTACATAGAATATCTTAGTTCATAATTTCCTTAGTCTATGGGATTTATTCTTGATAACATTTTATCTATATCACATATATCAGATGTCTAAATTCCTAAAGCTGATAAAATACTACCTACATTCTTATGCCTGAATCAGAGCAGTGATTAAAAAAGAATTTCCAATATCCATGGGACTCACCAACACAAGAATGGATAACTGGAGTGAGAAGTGCATACAAAGATCAGTGGCATCCAATATCCCCAAGTGGTCAGCAATCAAGCATGTATCAGTCAGGGAAGGATGAGCCATGGTGCGGTAACAAAGAGCCTCCGAAGTCTTCCAGGATTAAAAATAACACATATTTCTCAATAATTCTTTGGGTCCTTCATGAATTGATTTGCACCCTATTTTTACTCTAAGACACGAGAAGGTGGAATGGCTGCGGTGCTAAGATGCTCAGTCACTAAGGAAAAGGAAAAGAATATTCTAAAATTTGTGATAGTCACAAATTCCTTCCTAATAACACATCAAGGAGTATAATCCACCATTATCTTGGCAGGGAAAACTGGAAATAGCTAAACAAGAAAATGATTATCACATCTTAACATATAGTAGACATCCCACAAATGTGCGTTGAATGTATTAAGGACACACGCTTGGTGTCCTCTCTAATCCTGGCCAAGTGATTGATAAATTGTCAATGTCACTAATATATGGACCTGCTTTGCTGTGCATTAGAGGTTTGGCATGTTGGTAAAAGTCTTGAGAATCCAACTATGCTGTCCCTGAAAATCAGCCTGGCCCCCAAGGCTATGCAGTACCTAGGTTTTCTGTCCAAATGGTCTCTCTGACGTTTCCAGAGGGTGTCAGAAAGTGTGGCCAACATGGCACTTTCCACAGTCTCCAGCACGATGGTGCCCAGGGCTGATGTCTCCTCTCTGCTGATCTCAGTCCGCATGGGTACTTGCTCCAGCACAACGGAGATACTCATAGCTGCACTCTGCAAAGAAACATTTCCTAATGTTTTCACTCCTCTCACTCCTCCTTTTTCTCCTCCCCTGGCTCCATCTGTTCCTCTTCCTCCTGCTCTTCCCCCTGCTCCTTCCCCTGCTCCTTTTCCACCCCCACCCTTCCTCCTCCCTAGGTTCCTCCTCTTATTGCTCCTCCCATACCTCTTTTTTCTTCTCCTCCTTCCTCCCTTCTTCCCAACTCCTCCTCTTCCTGATCCTCCTCCTCCTCCCCTTTCTCTCCCTGCTTTTCCCCTTCTCACTCCCATCCTTCTTCTACTCCTCTCCCTCTCCCATTCCTCCTCCATCTTCTCCTGCTCCTCCCCTTCTCTAGTTATCAAAATAACCTATGTCATCTTTAGCACTAGGAGAGAAGGTTGAGGATGGGGCAGAAGGAAAAGCTACTAAGTGTGGTATCATAGTTCTGAAATCACAGGACACAGAATACTGGGGCCAGTGTGCTATAGAGGTTTGCATTGGTGTAGATCTTGGTCTATTGATACAAATTTTAGGCCAGTTTTGTTATATGTATATTTCTGCTCTTGATTGAGGTATTGTGTTTGTGTAGCTCATTTAAAAATGTAATGTAAGCTGCACGGTGGTGGTGCACACCTTTAATCCCAGCACTAGGAGGCAGAGGCAGGCAGATCTCTATAAGTCCGAGGCCAGCCTGGTCTACCAGAGCTAGTTCCAGGACAGGCTCCAAAGCTACAGAGAAACCCTGTCTCAAAAAAATTTAATGTACAATTAAGAAATATGTTAATAGATAATCATCTATAATAGTCAAGCTTTGTAGTCATGTTAGTTAGGTTTTCTAGATATATAGAGATATATTTCAGTTAGATAGATAATCTTCAAACCTTTCAAAGACCTATGAAATATGGCATTTAAAATGTTTTACGAACTTAGGACTTTTCATGACAGTGAGACACAGCTGCTCCTGGCAGCACCAGTTACTTCAAGAGAAAGATGGGCATCAAAGAGGCTCTTCATGGAGTTTGTTCGCCATTTGGGCAAGAAACTGCTCTGCCTGGACTGCTTGATATTATGATGTATAAACTGGACTTGCAGGACACATAGAAAAATGACTGCTTAACTGGCCTATAGGTGAAACAGTCCTTTGGGATTCCTGCTTTATGAAAAAGACTGCCAGACATTCTGCAGGACACAGAAGAAAGTAACTGACAAACTGTCAATAAAGGCTGAACTGTCTTTGAAATTTCCTGCTTCATGGAAAACTCTGCTGGATAGTATGGGCCTGTAGGCTGAAGATGGATCCCCAAATGGTACAGAAGAACTTTGGGTGACTGTCCAGGCAGGAAGATGTCTCTGTCAATTCTAGAGTTTTGGAAGTTGCTTACAATGCACTTCATGTTTACTAAGGTAATATTATGTCCTTCTGGAGTCTTGATGGAGTTGAAGAATAGGTAGTTATAGTTTCCCTCAGTTAACCTAAAAGATAAAGTAGATATAAATATTGTAACTATAATTCTTGCTTGATACCTGTTTTGTTATACATAATTTTACTATGTTGAAATTAAAACCTTCCTTTTTATTTAGGCGGAAAATGGGAGGTGATATGGCATTCTCCTCTGTAAGCTGTGAATACCATTGGTTAATAAAGAATCTGTCTTGGGCCTGTGATAGGCCAGTATAGAGGTGGGCGGGGAAGACTGAACTGAATGCTGGTAGTAAGAAGGCAGAGTCAGACAGAATCCATGTAGCTCCACCAGAGATAGACACTGAATGGAACCTTGCCTGTAAGCCACAGCCATGTAGCAATACACAGATTAATAGAAATGGGTTAAACTAAGATGTAAGAGCTAGCCAAAAAGAAGCTAGAGGTAATAGGCCAAACAGTGATTTAATTAATACAGTCTCTATGTGGTTATTTTGGGGCTGAGCAGTCAGGAACAAAAAAGCGGTCTCTTACAATACTAGTGGGTCCTGGGCTACATAGCCATTAAAGACTATTTTGAGTGACAGAGAGATCCTGTCTCATAAACAAAAAGAGGCAAAAGTGGCATGTGCTCAGTTCCATTTCTAGACTTCAGGGCCCCATTAGGAATATTTAAGCCCAGTCTCACCTTTGCAGGCCACAGCAAGCCGGTGCCTGAGCCAGCTTATACTCCACATGCTGTTTGACCTAGAAGTTTCTTCTATGGATTAATCTCTCCAGACACACTGGAAAATATCACAAAAATCCTCCCTCCGTCGTAATCATTTCAATTGTTTTTTGAAATATTAAGTTCTCAAGAAGTGGCTTAACAGTTTGAACATGGAATACAGTCACATAGTTCCCAACAGAACCACTAGGGAAAAATGCTGTGTGAAGCCACGTGTGTGAACAAGCCACATGGCACCTGCATCTGCTAAGGAGAGAGAGTTATGAACTAACATTCATGTCCTATCTAGTGAGGCATAGAAACAACAGCATTTGATATGTACTTCATAGACTCATATCAGGCTGGAGCACTAAGAATAAATGAATGATAAACACTCAACCCAAGACAGGACACGTATGTCATATCTCTATCCCAACACCCAGGGAACATTCAGATGAGGGGACAGAAAGAATGAAAGAGCTGGAATGCGGGGGAGAGCTTCATGAAATGTTGCTGCCAGATACAACATCACCATGGCAACGACAGCAACAGTGGACATCTGCAGAAGACCTGACCACAGAAGAAAAGAAATACATGTATAAAATCAGCTTTTAAATCCTGCATTAAACTTTAGAGATCCAGAATCAAACACTTAATGTTTATTCAGTATACTGAACTTCTTGGTTAGTGCTCGACAGACAGTTTGACCGTGTGTGTGTGTGTGTGCACGTGAGCATGCGTGTGTGTGTGCACATGCATACGTGCACATGTGCATTCTCACATGTGTGTACACTGAGAAAATAAAACAGTTGCTGTACTACTTTTTTTGGTCAACTTAACACAAGAAAGAGCCATCTGGGAAGAGAAACCTCAGCTGAGAAAATGTCTTCATCAAACTATCTGCAGGCAAGTCTGTAGTGCGTGTTCTTGATTGATGGTTAATGCAGGGAGGTCCAGAAGGCATGCCCCATATATTTTTCATGAACATTTAATTTGAGTCATCTAGTATGCATAATCTCTCACATTAAAAAGGTTTTTATTAAAATTTTTCTAAAAACCAGACTTGGATTGTTGGAACAACTGATAATTTTTATAGAAATCTCATATTCCATTCCTAGGAACTGTTAATAAAATATATTGTGTCTTGAAGAAAAAAAAGAAAGTAGGCTGAACAAGTCATGAGGAGCAAGCAAGTAAACAGCACTACTCCATGGCCTATGTATCAACCCCCTCCTCCATGTTCCTGACTTGAGTTCCCACCTGACGTACTACAAACTGTAAGTTGAAATAAGCTCTTTGTTTTGCATATGGGGCCCGCACTCACTGTCCTCCTGACTCTGCCTCCCATGTGAAGCACTACGATCATGCTCCAGTACACAGAGTTTCCACACCTCCCTGTGGAGCACTACAGCCACACATGAGTACACAGAGTTTCCACACCTCCCATGTGGAGCACTACAATCACACTAAAGCACACTTACATAACTTCTCTGAAATGATAAAACTGTAACAAGAGAGAGGTATCGGGGTTCTAAAGCTGAAGCGGAGCCCAGGCTGGGTGCAGCTCTGGTGGTCAGATGTTGCAGTGGCCTTTATTTCCATCCCCCACATCACAGGAAAAGGAAACTGGCTGAATCCTTATTTATAAGTCAGTTCCGTGCAGAACTGCACCTCAGGGAAGAACAGAAGTAGCTTCACCTTCCATTCATGTTTCCAGGCTTATAACTACAATCAATCAAATATGAACTTTGTGTACCCAATGCTGCCCCAGGGAGTTCAAAGCTCAGGCACAGGGCTTGAGTCGATACATGCTTGCTGCATGAAGACCAGAGTAAGGTCCCCAGAACCCATGTTTCAAAATAATCTTGGCAACAGTACACAAACTGAGCAGGGTACATATATGTACTTAGTAATATATATGTACATACATACACATATGTAACAAGTAACACATGTAATGAAGCATGCACCGTAACATATAATGTAGCATGTAACAACTGCTACTGGGGAAGGAAAGATGGTAGTGGCAAGGGTGAGCTGGGTGAGATATGACCATGGTTTATGAAGGGAGCAAGCACCTTGGTCTGCCATTTTGACTTCAGACTCCATTTTTGTTGCAAAGTATTAAAGTTCAGGTTCCCAAGTCATAGGGGAGCTGAGACCATTCCAATGGCTGCTCAGCCTCCTCCCAGAAATCATAGAATTAGTTGTCATGCATCTTTCGTTCTTTAGAAGCTTCATGGCTGTTCCCAACAATTGAAGAGACATATTTCCTGAATGTTTTGTGATGAGAATTTGTTGGTTTTGCTGTTTTCTTTGATTGGTGCGTTTATTTTCTCTATGGTGTCTTCAGAGTCTGACATTCTTTCTTCTATCTCTTGTATTCTATTGGTTATGCTTGTTTCTATAGTCTCTGTTCATTGACCTAGATTTTCCATATCCAGCTGGCCCTCGGTTTGTGTTTTCTTCCGTGCCTCCATTTCAGTTTTCAGTTCTTGAACTGTTTCCATTACCTGTTTGATTGTTTTTTCTTGGTTTCCCAGGGTATCATTTATGTATTTATTCATTTCTTCAAACTTTTTGTTATACTTCCCATCCATTTCTATAAGAGCATTTTTTTACATGCTGTTTGAGGGACTCTATCACTTTCATAATGTCAATTTTTTCCACTTCTTCTGGATTAGGGTGTTCAAGACCTTCTGTTGTAAGATCACTGGGTTCTGGTGTTTCCATGTTGTTTTTCAGATTGGTGGGGGAATTCTTGCCTTGGCGCCTGCCCATCTCTTTTTTCAAATGCTATCCGATGGATTTTATGGAACAGGATCAGGTTCCCTTGCTGGCCAGGGACCTCGCTGACAAAAGGCCTACCTTGCTGCAGGCAGGCTATTGAAGCAAAGGAACTCCTGCCCGCCCCATTGCCCTCAGCACCCTGTCCCAGCACCCAAACAGGCTGAGCTGGCAGATCTTGTGGCCCCATGGAAGGGAGGAAGAAGGGAGGAGTTTCCTGAGTGCAAGCTGGGATGGGATGGGTTAGGGAGAGAGAGGCCACCAAAGCAGAGGGGAGCAGCCCCTGCCGAATGACCAGGGAGTGAAGGGGGTCGGGGAATGTCCTTGCTCTGTTTCCGGGCTCCTTCCCCGGTTCAAGAACACACTCACCCCTCTGATGGGTCTTCCAGAACAGGATCACCCAGGCATTTATTCTCCTTATGTTCTTTCTCCTTAATTTCCTTGTTCTATGAATTTCTGTATCTTTGTCCCTAATAAGTGGCTTTTGGATGAGGAAGAATGAGTCGTCAAAAGCTGGAGGTAATGAACAATCCTAGAAGAGAGTTCTCAGTGCAAGCTTGAGCATTGTTTTAAAACCATTAGATTATGCTTGGGAAGTGCACATCAGACATGAGGTTCTGAATTTGAGACATAACAGGGAATGACAATTTAAGCATTACTATCTAAACATGAAGGTATTTACTATGTTATGATTTGTTGTTTTTAAATGTGCATATTCTCTAGAGAATTGTCCTAAAAAGGAAAAGAATAAATGATGGCATTAAAGAAAAAATCATTTTATCTATTTCTGTGGGCCTTCTTATATTATTTGAAGTCTCTGATGTCATTTATGATTGTTCTTTTAAGTTCTGGGTTATGAGGTTCATCTAGATAATTTTCATTGGCAACCTTTTCTATAGGATTGGTTGGTTTTAGAGAGAAGATACTGGTCTAGTTTTAGATATTGTTGGTATTTTATGATGATGTCTAAGTATATAGCTTCCTTTAATAGTTCTAAGTATAATCTGAACTGAGCAGGTTCAGGTAGAAGAGAGGTTGTGTGCAGGCTAGGTCTACAGGTTGGAGATGACTTGAGGTAGAGAAATCAGGTAGACAAATGGTGCATGACTGATGTACAGGATGTGCTTCCCATGGTGCAAAGATATGTACACTGTGTGAACAGGCTTGATGTTGTGTTAAAGGAGCCTGTGTGTTGGGGGAAATACAGGGGGTGTTTAGGCAGAAGCTTCAAAACTATCTTGAAACAGACAGTGGAGGCCAGACTTAATTGGGACACTAGATGTCCAGACTCTATCTCACAGGTGGGAGAAGGCATGAACGGGACATTTGAACAACTTAACAGGTATTTTTGTTGTTAATGTATGATTCAGGCAGGTCTAGCCCACTGTGGGAAGGGCTACCACTGAGCTGATGGTCCTGGGCTGTATAAAGAAACAAATTGAGAAGACCCTGAGGAACATGCCACTAAGCAGCATTTCTCGAGGGTCACTGCTTTAGGTACTGCCTCCAGGTTCCTGTCTATACTTGGTGTTGGATTCTCTTGATGATGATTACAAACTGTAAGATGAAATAAATGTCTTTTCTCTCTGGATTGGTTTTATAGTGTTTTATCACAGCAACATAAAGCAAGTGAACATATCAATCATGATTTCATCAGGCAAGAAGATGAAGTATCAAACACATCTACCTGCATTATTTATTTGACTTTAATATTATTTTTTGTCAATTTTCAGAATCGCATACATGTATACAATTAAACATGACCGTATCCAATCCCATTAATCCTACCGAGATGATCTCTTATCTGTTTTGTATGTATTTCTCCTAACTTAAATATTTTTGTTTTTTATAATACAAGTAATCATGTCCATATATGAATGAGTATGGGACCATTTCATGGAGCATGGAAAACATGCCAAAACCACAAACTCAAAATGAAAGATTCTCCATCCTCCAACAACTACCAGTATCTCCTCAAAACTGAGTGGTATCTAGAAATCATCTGCCACGTCTACACTAGGATTTTGGCTTTCCTGATCTTGTGTAGGTCTGTGAAGACAACCAGAGCTGCTGTAAGGCCATGGTTTTTACAGCCGTGTCATGTACACAAGACAGCATCCTGTAATACTCTTTCCTGTAACATTTGCTCTGCTTTCTCCTTCTTGCTGTTATTGGAAACTTGTTGGTAGTGGTGGGTTTAAGAGAATTGAACTGTTTAGGATTGAGAATTCAGTCTTTTATGCTTAATATGTTGAGAACTTCTTCATTGACTTCTGTTCTCTGCAAAATAAGCTTTTATGATTAAGGTTGACATCAGAATAGCTCTATTGGTATACACACATAAAATATGAAGGCAACTTGATGGAATGACCATTTGCAAGATAGCATTGCAATGTACTGCCTTGAAAAAAACATGAAACAAACATTCTGAAGAGCAAGTTTTCAGTCTGATTAGAAAGTGGTTAATTACTACATAATAGGCTTGCAAATATTGTATCACCAGATGTATCTTACCTGTAAGGTAAGTATTTCAGATACTAGGTCTAAAGTTGGATAAGACCGTTAGTGTCTTTTCTCCACCAATCATTTTGACAGCACCTTTTATCATTATGAAATCTAGGCAGTAGGGAAGAAGTTTGGTGGTTGATTTGAGACTGATTTCTTGATGTCATTTAGCTAAATCTCACAGTATTTTTAGAAGTATCATCTTACCATGGGTATACTGACTAAAGAACATGGCAGGTTAAGTAAAATTAAGAATGTGTAAAAATTCTCTTGGAGATCCACTGTTTTGCTAATTTCAAAGTTAATAATAGTATTCATAGCATTTATATTCTTAAGAATATGTAGTAATGTACATATATAACAAAATATGTATATATATCATAATACATATATATCATGCACATAATATAATAATTAATGTGAAAATAGGGCATTGAGTTGAATGGGTTCAATAAGACATGTATGGGTATACGGGGCATTTTGGAGAGAAGACAGAGGAAGGGGAGATGATAAAATTAGTTGACTCACCTGAAATCTAATCCCAGTGTTCAGACCTAAACACCCCTCAACAGGCGATAGTTATTGGAAACAGTAGGACAATAGTATATACATCTATATCTAGATCTATATGGCATATGCATGTATAAGATATAGTACATATTTCATTTATATGTACTTACATAAGTAGCAATAATAAATAGAGATGAGGTCGTGAATTTTATTATTATTACTTAAAAATACCAATTCAAATTCCCACTCCCCCTCCTTCTCCCACTGCCTCCTCACACATTCCTACCCATCGCCCTCCAATCCTAAGAGAGGACAAGGCATCCAGCCCTGTGGAAAGTCCAAGGCCCTCTCTACTACGTCTAGGTTTACCAAGATATACATCCAAAGAGAATAGAATCCCAAAAAGCCAGTACATGAGGTAGAGACAAATCCCAGTGCCCGTGTCAGTGGCCCTTCAGTCTGCCCCAAATGTGAATCACATTCACAGGGAATAATTTGATCCCATGCTCCTTTACTCTCAGTCCAGTTGGAGTTGGTGAGCTCCCATTAGGTCAGGAAAACTATCTCAGTGGGCAAACCCCTCATGGTCTTGACATCCTTGCTCATATTCGCACTACTTCCACTCTTCACATGGACCTTGGGAGCTAAGTGCTCCCATGTGGCTCTCTGCCTCTGTATCCATGTGTTGTTGGAGAAAGGTTCTATGATGATATTTAAGATAATCATCAGTATAAATACTGGGCAAAATCAGTTCAGGCACCCTCTCCTCTATTGCTTAGGGTCTTAGATGTGGACATTCTTGTGGATTCCTGGGACTATTTCTAGGGCCAGGTTTGTTGCTATAATATTTTATGCCAAATATAATAATGCCTCCCTCAATCAAGATATCTCTTTCCTTGCTCTCATTTCTGTCCTTCCTCCATCTTGACTATACCGTTCCCTCTAGTTCCCATTTACCACCCTTTTTCTCCCCATCCTTCTACTCCCTGCCCCCATGCTCCCAAATTTTTGTCTGTTTCCAATTTCCAATAGGGTCTATATATGTTTTTCTTTGGGTTCACCTTATAACTTAGCTTCTCTAGGATCATGAACTAGAGGCACGGTGTCCTTTGCTTATGAATATATATTTTGGAGATATGTCCTTTGTCTGATGTGGGGTTGGTGATAATTTTTTCCCACTCAGTAGGCTGCCTTTTTGTCTTATTGACTGTGTCCTTTGCTCTACAGAAGCTTCTCAGTTTGAGGAGTTCCTATTTATTGTTTGTTGCTCTTAGAGTCTGTGCTACTGGGGTTATATTTAGGAAGTGGTCTCCTGTGACCGTGCATTGAAAGTTACTTCCCACTTTCTCCTCTATCAGATTCAGTGTGGTCAGAGTTATATTGAGGTCTTTAATCCATTTGGACTTGAGTTTTGTGCGGATCTATTTTCATTCTTCTACAGGTTGACAACTAGTTATGCCAGCACCATTTATTGAAGATGCTTTCTTTTTTCCTATTGTATAATATTAGCTACTTTGTCAAAAATCAGGTGTTCTTAGGTATTTGGATTCCATTGGTCAACATCTCTGTTTTTATGCCAAAACCAAGCTGTTTTGATTACTGTAGCTCTGTAATAGAGCTTGATGTCAGGGATGGTAATGCCTCTGGAAGTTCCTTATTGTACAGGATTGTTTTGGCTATCCTGGGTTTCTTGTTTTTCCATATGTAGTTGAGTATTGTTCTTTCAAGGTTTGTGAAGAATTGTGTCAGGATTTTGATGGGGATTGCATTGAATCTATAGATTACCTTTGGTAAGATTGAAATGTTTACTGTGTTGTTCCTTACTATCCAAGAGCATGGGAGATCTTTTCATTTTCTAGTATCTTCTTCAATTTCTTTCTTCAAAGACACAAAGTTCTTGTCAAACAGGTCTTTCATGTCCTTTGTTAGTGTTACCTCAAGATATTTTATGTGATTTGTTGCTATTGTGAAAGGTAATGTTTCTCTGATTTCCCTCTCAGCTTCTTTATCCTTAGGAGGGCTACAGATTTTTTAGTGTATCTTGTATCCTGCCACTTCATTGAAGGTATTTATCAGCTGTAAGAGTTCTCTGGTAGATTTTTTGGAGTCACTTATATTCACTATCATATCATCTGCAAATAACAAAAGTTTAACTTCTTCTTTTCCAATACGAAACCCCTTGATCTCCTCATGTTGTCTTATTGCTGTTGCTAGAACTTCAAGAACTATGTTGAAAAGATATGGAGAGAGCAGAAAGCCTTGCCTTGTTCCTGATTTTAGTGGAATCACTTTGAGTTTCTCTCCATTTAATTTGATGTTAGCTATCAGATTGCTGTATATTGCTTTTATTATATTTAGATATGGTCCTTGTATCCCTAATCTCCCCAAGACCTTTATCATGAAGGGGAGCTAAATTTTGTCAAATGTTTATTCCACATCTAATGAAATGATAACATGGGTTTTTTCTTTCAGTTTATATATGATGGAATACATGGATAGATTTTTCATAGGTTGAACCAGCCCTGTATCTCTCGGTACCCTGAGAAGACCAAGCAGGAGATCAATGCTCTGTGTTACCAGCTCCAGGTCTACCTGGGCCAGGGCCTGGACAAGTGCAGTTAGAAGATCATTTCCCAGGTGCTCCTCACCAAGACTCACAGGGAGAGAAAGGCAGGTAGAGTGTCTTAGGGCTTAGGCATAGGGATTGGGGCATTTTTGCTGGGAGACAAATCACTCACCACTTCTTCCTTTGGTTCAGTTGGTGCTTGCATCTCAAGGGGCTATTCTTCTTTTGATTCATTCAGGTGGTGTTATGTATACAGTTTTCTATGGCCTAAAAGGGATAATGTACATAAATAGTATATGTGTGTGTTCATGTGTGTTGATATATATATATATATATATATGTATGTGTGTGTATGTGTGTGTATACATACATATATATATATATACACATATTATGTGCACAAGTAAATAAAATGAAATTGAAAAGTTTAAGAGTCTCTCAATAGGTAGCTTTCTCTCCTTTCCAAGGTTGCTTCTCCAGAAGTCATGACATACACTAGGCATGGACCAATAATTACATATAATTTATTTGAAAGTGTAACTACACATGTAGATAAAAGAGCAGATGACAGACTGGAAAAGGATTCTCCCTATCTCCACATCTAATAGAGGACTCACATCACAAATATCTAAACCTGGAAGTCCATGTGGAAGTCTGTGATTCCTGCTGCCACCAGATTTTAGGAGCAAGGAATATTCTTTTGCAGACCCTTTATTAGGAATGAGAGACATTGAAGGCTGCTGTGAAAACCTCTCCCACAAACAAACAAATGAATATAAAACCAGTCCAGGCAGGGAGTACCAAGGAAAATCTTTGAAAATTTGATAAAGTTGCTGAAGTATATAGATCTTCACAAATCATGGGTTTTCCTGTGGGGCTGGGGGCTGGGAATCAACTTGGCAAACTTTAAGGATCTGGACACTGTATTCCACTGAGTATATGGGAGACACAAATTCGGATTGGTGTATTTTTTTCCTTTCTATTTTTGTTTTTTGAAAGGGGAAAAGAGTAGAAGGGTAAACCTGGGAGGAATGGGAAGAGAGTGTGCTCATTGTACATGGTATGAAATTCCCAAATAATTAACCAACTTGTTGTATTGAGGCAAAAAGAACTCAAGAATTTAGACATCAACAAATCAATTAATCCACTTAAACAGGGTTACAGATATAAACATAATTCTCCATAGAGAAATCTCAAATGACTGAGAAGAGCCCAAAGAAATGTTCAACATTTTTAGCAATTAGGGAACCTAAAATCAAAATAGTTTGAGAGTCTATTGAACAGCTGTCAGAATGACTAAGATCAATAGCACACGTGACAGCTCATGCTGGTGAGGATGTAGAGCATGGGGAACATTTGTCCATTGCTTGTGGGCGTTAAAACTTGTATAACCGTTATGGAAATCAATATGGATGTGCAGGCTTTGTTGAATCCTCATGGAGACCTTACCCTTTCTGGGGAGTAGATATGGTCGGGTGTATTGAGGTAGAGAGAGAACAGGAGAAGCCAGCCACTCGAGTCACCATGTTGTTGGATTTGCAGGAGATGCTCATGTCTGACTGAATGGCAGGGCGGTCCCATGTATTCAAGGGGAGCTAGTAGCTCGAGTTCATGTTCATTGTGGCCTGGAACAAGATTGAACATAAGTTTGCCATACCCTGCCAGAGCAGGACGGCCCAGAGGCCTAGGAGCGTTTCTCTGGGAACAGTTGGGGACTCCTGAGCCAGATGGAAGTCACTGCCTCTGCCATAGCACTTCCAAGCCCCAGGCCGCAGAAGAGCCTGGCCTGGGCTGAGGATGACTCTGTGTTCAGTGCATGCAACCCAGGGAGAATCCTCTCTTCTCCTGTGTCAGGCCAGAAAAAGACCAGAGAATCCCCTCCATGGCCCTGCGCAGGGCAAGGTAAGATTGCTTCACTGAGGCAAGGTATCTGGAGCTGCAGTCCCAGCTGCCATGCCTCCCCCTGCAGAGCCCCTGGTGTCTTCCTCGCCAGTGGTGAGTACCTGCTGGCGGTCTCCAAGAAGACCTAGGTCTCTGAAATGGTGTGGGAGGGCTGGGTGCCATTGCTGCTCACAGACTAGGAGCCACAGTCACCTTCCTTCCACTGCAGAGCTGGAGTTTCTGCCTGAAGAGTGCACCTGGGCCGGCTTCTTCTCCTTCCAGGTTCTGCTGTCTGTGCACCAGCAGCTGTGCTTGGGAAACTCTCAGCTGGAGCCTTGTCTGATAGTCTTTTCCTAAGCACCCTCTGGCGTGTGCAGGGCTCTGTTGGGGGTAACTCCAAGAAGACCAAGCATGAGTTCAACTCTGTGTGTTACCAGCTCCAGGGCTACCTGGGCCGAGACCTGGACATGTGCAGTTGGAAGGTCCTTTCCCAGGTGCTCTTCACCAAGACCCACAGGGAGAAGCAGGCAAGGAAAGTGTCTTAGGGCTCAGGGCTTACTGCTTAGGGCTTAGGGCGTCTGGAATGGGGCATTTTAGCTGGGAGACTAATCACTCACCTCTTCTTCCTTTGGTTCAAGTGATGCTTGTGGCTCTAGGGACTATTCTTATTCTGATCGACTCAGCTGGTGTTACATATACAGTTTTCTATGGCCTAACATTGATAATGTACATGAAGAGCATGTGTGTGTACATACACACATATGTATGCATTTATGTATGTATGTATGTATGTATGTACGTACGTATGTATGTATGTAGCTAATGGGTCAAGCAATCCAGACAGGAAGTTATTGAAGAGAGTCTTAAAAATGTGATAAAGTTGCTGAAGTATATAGATCTTCACAAATGATGGGTATTTCTGTGGAGCAGGAGGCTGGGAATTGACTTAGCAATCTTTAATGATCTGGATACTGTGAGTTTGACCAAGTTCCTATAAATATAAGTGAAACACGTATTTGGCTTCGTGTATTTTTTTTTCTGAAAGGGGAAAAGTGTAGAGGGATAAAACTGGGAGGAATGGGAAGAGCGTGTGCTCAGGGTACATTTTATGAAATTCCCAATTGTGGATGGATACTTAAAAGAAACCCCACACTGTCTCAGAATTGAGAAATAGAGGGTTAGTTATTTAGGGGCAAATTCGTAAATCAGAATCCTCTATTTTAATGGAGATCAGAAAACAAAACCCACAATGGGAACAGAGAGTCCTGAAAAGAGCCTGAAAGCATGCTCCACATCGGCATATATAATATTAGAGGCCACGCCCTAGTGGGCAGGTCACCACCAGCTGTAAGACTTCCTACAGCACATACCACCACCCCCTCCCTGTAAGGGTACTGGGAGCAGAGAATCCTGGCACTGCATTCTCTTTTGTGTTTGTTCTGTCAATCTGAACTCAGGGCCTAACATTTGCAAAGCAACTGCTTTGCACACTGATTCAGATCCAATTCCATTATGAACTTCTTTATAATGTGTACTTAAATTTAAATATAAAACACAGTAAAGTAACTATTCTTAGTTAGTGTTCAGTAAATTAAGCTCTATCATATATGCTGTTATATTAATTACTCACAATAATAGAAAGATCATCTGCAAGTCATACCTACAAGCATAAAATAGTTTGTTGTTGAGCCTCTTCAATTGACATTTTTGTCAGTGAATACATTGAGGACAAGGTAATGTGTCTCTATCATGAATAATCTCCAACATATACTATATAAATGCATGTATATATTCTTTTCAAATATTTATTATTTTCTTTATGAGTATATATTTGTAGTGTGAGATTATGTCGTCTGAGTACACTTACCCTCAGAGGGGAAGAAGGTGTCAGATTCCCTGGAGCTGTAGGTAGAGATGGTCGGGAGCCACTTGATGTGTTGAAACCTCTGCAAGAGAAGCCAGCACTGTTGGCCACTGAGCCATCTCTCCAGGCCCTATGTGTGTACATAGTCAGAACAAATGACAGATTCAAAGAGAGGAATAATTATTTGAAACACCCTGCCTGGATGATCCTTCTAGCAATGAAGGGAAGAAGAGATGTGAATCGAGTTCACTATTATTGCTATTTTAGTGCAACTCTTTGCACTGCAATTCTTGTGAAAACCTAATTACCAAGTCACTGACAGTTCCTTGAGACTCATGGGACTGCTCACAGTGATCTCCATGACTCTAGGGCTGGGACTCATTCACTCCTCAGAGCACACACACACACAAACACACACACATCACAACAGCAAACCACCTCATTTGACATCATGGTGCATCTGGGGATACCTTTTCAAGGGCCCTGCAATACTGGAGTTTTAGTGTCCTGTGCTCTGTTGCTATTTCTTTGCATTATTCTACACAAACAAATGGAACTTTCAAATTCTTCCTGAAGTACACCTAAAGATTTCTAGATACCACCATAGAGGACTATGCATGCACTTGTAGATGGGCATCTGATAGTCTAAAAAACTGTAAGTTTTAACCTTTATTGGTAGTGATGAAAAAAAATGATTGTCAAAATGTCACCCAGATCATGAGCAAAAGAAAGAAAAGCCAAACAGCCTATCAGTGGTATTAGCTTCCCTGTCACTTCACAGCCTGTGCCATGCATAGAGGACAGGGAATTGAACTGACTCATGGCTGCACCCCATCCACTGAGCTGTCAGCCAGTCCTCCCAAATGCAAACATCCCACTCCAATACTGGAACAGGATCCCTCGCACCTCCTCCCTCACCCCTGTCACCTTAACCCTCACCACCCTCACTCTCTCCCTCACCACCCTCATCAGCCCCAGCCTTGGCTCTCTTCATGACTAGGCTGATTTCTCACACTCTGAGGTTGTACAGTGAGTGTCCAGGAATGTGCAGAGGCCAGCCTTACCCAGGAGCTCTGCGCATGCGTACTTAGGCATGTGCGGACAACTGTCCAGAAGACAGTTGGGAGAGCAGGAATTGTGGCCTCTGAGCCCCAACACCTGCAGTTCAGTTTGCTGTCAGCGGCCCTGTCTGCCTCTCAGTGGGGTCAGTGCTGTATGAGGATCCTGCATGGTGAGAAAAGCGCCTCTTTTTCATGTCTCAGAGGCAGCCACTGGTGAGCCGTGTTTCCACCATGAGAGAGCAATAAATTTCACCAAGAAAGACTTCACTGAAGTGCAGCTCAGTTTTCCTAACAGGAAGACTCACTGGCATCTGGTTCAAAGTAGATTTAGAAATGCTAGGGCCCAGCCGGACATTCACGTCTAGCTGATGTCTCCTCACACCTGGGTTTGGAGTTAATCTGACAGCCAGTGTTTCTAAAACGCAGCTGTTGCACTGAAAAACAGCGTGTTTATTCTTTCTTTTAGATAGGAAGTCGGCAGATATGTACAGGTTCTGTCTTCCAGGCTGTGTAAATTGGTGCCATTTCCATTTCTCCTTTTCATTTTTTCTTTTACTGAGAGTTTGTCTTCTTCTTTTCCAATTTGTTTCCCCTTAATGTCTTTTTGCTGTCTTATTGCTCTAGCTAGAACTTTAATTACTGTATGCATAGATATGGAGAGTGGACTACCTTGTCTTGTGCCCGATTTCAGTTGGACCACTTTGAGTTCCTCTCCACTGAGTTTGATGCTGGCTGTTGGGTTGCTGTATGTTGCCTTTAGTATGTTTAGTTATGTCCTTGTATCCTTGCTCTCTCCAAGACTTCTATCATGAAGGGGTGTTGAATTCTGTGGAAGGCTTCTTCAGCATCTAATGTGATGATCATGTGTTTTTTTTCTTTCAGTTTGTTCATATGGTGGATTACGTTAATAGATTTTCATTTGTTGAACCATTCCTGTATCTCTGAGATGAAGACAACATGGTCATGGTGGATGATATTTTTGATATGTTCTTGGACTCGGTTTGCCAGGATTTTACTGAGTATTTTGGCATCAGTGTTCTTGAGTGAAATTGATCTGCAATACTTCTTAATAGTGTCTTTTTGTGGTTTTTGAATCAGGGTAACTGTAGCCTCATAAAAAGAGTTTGGCATTGTTCCTTCTGTTTTTGTTGTATGGAACCATTTAAGGAATATTGCTATTAGTTCTTCTTTGAAAATTTTGTAAAATTATGAGCTGAAACCATCTGGTCCATACTTTTTGGTTGGGAGACTTCTAATGACTGTTTCTATTTCCCTAGTGGTTATATTTTGATTTATTTTGCTTATCTGGTATTGATTAAATTTTGGTATGTAATCTTTACCAGAAAATTTTCTATTCCTTTTAAGTTTTCCATTTTTTAAGTAGAGGAATTTGAAATATGACCTCATAATTCCCTAGATTTCCTCCATGTCTGTTTTATGTCCTCTTTTTGATTTCTCATTTTTTAATTTGGATATTCTTTCTGAAGTTTGGTTAGTTTGGAATGACATTTTCCAATTTTGTGATTTTTTTTTCTCAACGAATCAACTCTTTGTCTCATTGATTCTTAGTACTGGTTTCTTTCTTTCTAGTTTGTTAATCTCATCTCTCAATTTCATTATTTCCTGTCATCTAGTTCCTGGGTGAGTTTTCTTCTCTTTGTTCTAGAGCTTACAGGTGGTCTGTTAACTTTATAATCTGGGATTTTCCCAGCTCTTTTATATAGGCATTTAGTGTTATGAAATTTCCTCTTAACACTGCTTTCATTGTGTCCCATAACTTTGGGTATGTTGTATGGCAATTTTCATTGAACCTTACAAAGTTTTAATTTCTTTCTTTGTTTTGTTTTTCCTTGACCCATTCGTGATTCAGATGAGTATTACTCAATTTTCATATGTGTGTGGGTTTAGGAATTAGTGTTGTTGGTAAATGCTAATTTCTATTTATGGTTTTCCCATAAGGTACATGGGGTTATTCAATTATTTTTGGAATATGCTGAGGTTTTCTTTTTTATTGAGTATATGGTCAATTTTGAGAAAATTCCATGAGTTGTAGAGAAGAAAAGAAGGTATACTCTTATGTCTTTGGATGGAATATCCTATAGATGTGTGTTAAGTCCATTTGAGTCATAACATCTGTTTGTCCCTTATTTCTCTGTTACGTTTCTGACTGTCGGACCTATCCAGTGGTGAGAGTGAAGTGTTCAGGTCACGCACTATTAGTGTATGTGGCTTAAAATGTGATGTAAGCCTTAGAAGTGTTTCTTGTACATATGAAGGTGCCCTTGTATTTGGCACATACATGTTCAGTATTGAGATTTCCTCTTGATGGGTTTTTCTTATGACTAATATTAAATGTCCTTCTTTTTCTCTTTTGATTGATTTTAGTTTGAAGTCTATTGTGTTAGATATTTGGATAGATACACCAACTTGTTTCTTAGGACCATTTTATTGGAAAATTTCTCAACCCTTTATTCTGAGGTGATGTCTGTCTTTGAGGTTGAAATATGCTTCTGGTATGCAGCAGAAGGATGAATTATGTTCTTGTATTCGATCTGTTAGTCTGTGTTTTTTTTTTATTCTTTTTTACTTAAAATTTCCAACTGCTCCCCGTTTCCCATTTCCCTCCCCCTCCTCCCACATTTTGCCCCCTCCCCCCGCTCCCCTCCCCCTATCCCCACTCCACTTCTCCTCCCCCTAGTCCACTCCCCCTCCCTCTCGATACTGAAGAGCAGTCCAAATTCCCTGCTCTACATGAAGACCAAGGTCCTCCCACTTCTATCTAGGTCCAGGAAGGTGAGCATCCAAACAGGCTACGCTCCCACAAAGCCAGTTCATGTATTAGGATCGAAACCTAGTGCCATTGTCCTTGGCTTCTCATCAGCCTTCATTGTCCGCCTTGTTCAGAGAGTCCAGTTTCAACCCATGCTTATTCAGTCCCAGTCCAGCTGGCCTTGGAGAGCTCCCAATAGATCAGTTCCACTGTCACAGTGGGTGGGTGCACCCCTCGTGGTCCTGATTTCCTTGCTCATGTTCTCCCTCCTTCTGCTCCTCATTTGGACCTTGAGAGCTCAGACGGTTGATCCAAACTGGGTCTCTGTCTCTCTCTCGATCCATCACCAGATGAAAGTTCCTGTGCCATTCTCCTTGGCCTCTCGTCAGCTCTCATTGTCCACCACATTAAGAGAGTCCGGTTTTATCCCATGTTTTTTTCAGTAGCAGTCCAGCTGGCCTTGGTGAGCTCCCAATAGATCGGCCCCCCTGTCTCAGTGGTTGGGTGCACCCCTCATAGTCCTGACTTCCTTGTTCATGTTCTCTCTCCTTCTGCTCCTCATTATAACCTTGGGAGCTCAGTCCGGTGCTCCATTGTGGGTCTCTGTCTCTATCTCCATCCATCGCTAGATGAAGGTTCTATGGCGATATGCAAGATATTCATCAGTATGATTATAGGATAGGTTCATTTCAGGTTCCCTATCCTCAGGTGCCCCAATGACCTAACTGGGGACATTGCCCTGGGCTTCTGGTAGCCATTCCAGGTTCAAGTCTCTTGCCAACCCTTAGGTGGCTCCCTTAACTAAGGTATGAGTTTCCCTGCTCCCCCATCCAACCTTCCTTTACCCCCAATCACACCGATTCCCCCAGTTCCCCTCATCCTCTCCTTCACACTTTTCTCTCCCCATCTCCCCTCATCCCCATCCCACCCCACCCCCCAAGATTCCCATTTTTTGCCCATCAATCTTGTCTATTTCCCATAGCTGGGAGGATATCTATATGTTTTTCCTTGGGTTTACCCTCTTGTTTAGCTTCTTTAGGATCACAAATTATAGACTCAGTGGCCCCTATCCATGGCTAGAAACCAATTATGAGTGAGTACATCCCATGATCTTCTTTTTGGGTCTGGGTTACCTCACTCAGGATCGTATTTTCTATTTCCATCCATTTGCATGCAAAATTCGAGAAGTCATTGTTTTTTACCGCAGAGTAGTACTCTAATGTATATATATTCCACACTTTCTTCATCCATTCTTCTATTGAAGGGCATCTAGGTTGCTTCCAGGTTCTGGCTATTACAGATAATGCTGCTATGAACATAGTTGGACAAATGCTTTTGTCATATGATAGGGCATCTCTTGGGATATTCCCAAGAGTGCTATTGCTGGGTCCAGGGGTAGGTTGATCCCAATTTTTCTGAGAAACCGCCACACAGATTTCCAAAGTGGTTGCACAAGTTTGCAGTCCCACCAGCAATGGATGAGGGTACCCTTTTCTCCACAACCTCTCCAGCAAAGGCTATCCTTGGTGTTTTTGATTTTAGCCATTCTGACAGGTGTAAGATGATATCTCAAAGTTGTTTTGATTTGCATTTCTCTGATCGCTAAGGAGGTTGAGCATGACCTTAAGTATCTTTTGGCCATTTTAACTTCTTCTGATGAGAATTCTCTGTTCAGTTCAGTGCCCCATTTTTTAATTGGGTTAATTATCCTTTTAAAGTCTAGTTTCTTGAGTTCTTTATATATTTTGGAGATCAGACCTTTGTCTGTAGCGGGGTTGGTGAAGATCTTCTCCCAGTCAGTAGGCTGCCTTTTTGTCTTAATGACAGTGTCCTTTGCTTTACAGAAGCTTCTCAGTTTCAGGAGGTCCCATTTATTCAATGTTGCCCTTAATGTCTGTGCTGCTGGGGTTATACATAGGAAGCGATCTCCTGTGCCCATATGTTGTAGGGTACTTCCCATTTTCTCTTCTATCAGGTTCAGTGTGTTCAGATTGATATTGAGGTCTTTGATCCATTTGGACTTGAGTTTTGTGCATGGTGATAGATATGGGTCTATTTTCATTCTTCTACAGGTTGACATCCAATTGTGCCAGCACCATTTGTTGAAGATGCTTTCTTTCTTCCATTGTATACTTTTAGCTCCTTTATCGAAAATTAGTTGTTCATAGGTTTGTGGGTTAAAATCCGGGTCTTCTATACGATTCCATTGGTCGACTGCTCTGTTTTTATGCCAGTACCACGCTGTTTTCATTACTGTAGCTCTGTAATAGAGTTTGAAGTCAGGGATGGTAATGCCTCCAGAAGTTCCTTTATTATATAAGATTGTTTTGGCTATCCTGGGTTTTTTGTTTCTCCATATAAAGTTGATTATTGTCCTTTCAAGATCTGTGAAGAATTTTGATGGGATTTTAATGGGGATTGCATTGAATCTATAAATTGCCCTTGGTAGAATTGCCATTTTTACTATGTTGATCCTCCCAATCCAGGAGCAAGGGAGATCCTTCCATTTTCTGGTATCCTCTTCAATTTCTTTCTTCAGTGCCTTAAAGTTCTTGTCAAATAGATCTTTCACTTCCTTGGTTAGAGTTACCCCAAGATAGTTTATGCTTTTTGTGGCTATCATGAAAGGTGATGATTCTCTTATTTCCCTCTCTGCTTCCATATCCTTTGTGTATAAGAGGGCGACTGATTTTTTGGAGTTGATCTTGTATCCTGCCACATTACTAAAGGCGTTTATCAGCTGTAGGAGTTCTTTGGTGGAGTTTTTGGGGTCGCTCATGTACACTATCATATCATCTGCAAATAATGCAAGTTTAACTTCTTCCTTTCCAATTTGAATCCCCTTTATCCCCTTATGTTGTCTTATTGCTATTGCTAAAACTTCGAGAACTATATTGAAGAGGTATGGAGTGAGTGGACAGCCTTGGCGTGTTCCTGATTTAAGTGGGATGGCTTTAAGTTTCTCTCCATTTAATTTGATATTAGCTGTCGGCTTGCTGTATATAGCTTTAATTATATTTAGGTATGACCCTTGTATCCCTAATCTCTCCAAGACTTTTATCATAAAATGATGTTGAATTTTGTCAAATGCTTTTTCAGCGTCTAATGAAACGATCATATGTTTTTTTTCTTTCAGTTTATTTATATGATGGATTACATTGATAGATTTGCGTATGTTAAACCAGCCCTGCATCTCTGGTATGAAGCCTACTTGATCATAATGGATAATTTTTCTAATGTGTTCTTGGATTCGGTTTGCCAGAATTTTGTTGAGGATTTTTGCATCGATGTTCATGAGTGAGATTGGCCTGTAATTTTCTTTCTTGGTTGGGTCTTTGTGTGGTTTTGGTATCAGAGTTACTGTAGCTTCATAAAAGGAATTTGGCAATGACTCTTCTGTTTCTATATTGTGAAATACCTTAAGGAGTATAGGTATTAGGTCTTCTTGGAAGTTCTGGTAGAATTCTGCATTGAAACCATCTGGTCCTGGACTTTTTTGGAAGGGAGGTTTTTGATAACTGCTTCTAATTCTTCACGACTAACAGGTCTATTTAGGTTGTTCACCTGGTCCTGGTTTAACTTTGGTATATGGTATTTATCTAAAAAAGTGTCCATTTCTTTTACATTTTCCAGTTTTGTGGCATACAGGCTTTTGTAGTAAGATCTAATGATTCTCTGAATTTCCTCTGTGTCTGTGGTTATGTCTCCCTTTTCATTTCTGATCTTATTAATTTGCAAATTCTCTCTCTGCCGTTTGATTAGTTTGGATAGGGGTTTATCAATCTTGTGGATTTTCTCCAGGTGCCAGCTTTTTGATTTATTGATTCTTTCAATTGTTTTCTGTGTCTCTATTTTGTTGATTTCAGCCCTCAGTTTGATTATTTCCAGTCTTCTACCCCTTCTAGGTGAGTCTGCTTCTTTTTTTTCTAGAGCTTTCAGGTTGGCTGTTAAGTCTCCAATGTGTGCTTTCTCTGTTTTCTTTAAGTGGGCAGTTAGTGCTATGAACTTTCCTCTCAGGACTGCTTTCATAGTGTCCCATAGGTTTGAGTATGTTGTTTCTTTATTTTCATTGTCTTCAAGGAAGACTTTAATTTCTTTCTTTATTTCTTCCTTAATCCAGGTATGGTTCAGTAGTTGACTATTCAGTTTCCATGAGTTTGTAGGCTTTCTGGGGGTAGCATTGTTGCTGAATTCTAGCTTTAATCCATGGTGATCTGATAAGATACAGGTGGTTATTAATATTTTTTTGTAACTGTGAATGTTTGCTTTGTTACCGAGTATGTGGTCGATTTTTGAGAAGGTTCCATGAGCTGCAGAGAAGAAGGTATATTCTTTCCTGTTTGGGTGGAATATTCTATAGATGTCTGTTAAGTCCATTTGATTCATTACCTCCATTAATTCTCTTATTTCTCTGTTAGGTTTCTGTCTGATTGACCTGTCCATTGGTGAGAGAGGAGTATTGAAGTCTCCTACTATTAATGTGTGCGGTTTGATGGCTGCCTTGAGTTTTAACAATGTTTCTTTTACGTACGTGGGTGCTTTTATATTAGGGGCATAGATATTCAGGATTGAGATTTCATCCTGATGAATTGTTCCTGTTATGAGTAGAAAATGTCCCTCTCCATCTCTTCTTATTGATTTAAGTTTATAGTCAACTTTGTTAGAAATTAGTATGGCCACACCTGCTTGTTTCCTAGGTCCATTTACTTGATAAGCCTTATCCCAACCCTTTACTCTGAGTAGGTGCCTGTCTTTGTGGTTGAGGTGTGTTTCTTGTAAACAGCAGAATGTTGGATCCTGTTTTCGTATCCAATCTCTTAGTCTGTGCCTTTTTATAGGTGAGTTGAGTCCATTGACATTAAGTGATATTAATGACCAGTGGTTGTTAACTCCGGTCATTTTTTTTAGTAGTAGATTTTGTGTGTTTCCCTTCTTTGAGATGTGCTGGTAAAGGGTTTCTAGATGTCTGAGTTACTGTGGTCATTGTTGGACTCCTTGATTAGTGATTTTCCTTCTATTACTTTCTGTAAGGCTGGATTTGTGGCTACGTATTGTTTAAATTTGTTTTTATCCTGGAAAATTTTGTTTTCTCCATTTATAGTGAACGAAAGCTTGGCTGGGTATAGTAGTCTGGGCTTGCATCCATGGTCTCTTAGTTTCTGCAGTACATCTATCCAGGACCTTCTGGCTTTCATGGTTTCCATAGAGAAGTCAGGTGTAAGTCTGATAGGTTTATCTTTATAAGTAACTTGGCCTTTTTCCTTTGCTGCTCTTAGTATTCTTTCTTTATTCTGTATGCTTTGTGTTTTGATTATTATATGGCGAGAGGATGTTTTTTTTTTTGATCCAGCCTATTCGGTGTTCTGTATGCTTCTTGAACCTTCATAGGTATATCTTTCTTTAGGTTGGGAAAGTTTTCTTCTATAATTTTATTAAATATATTTTCTGGACCGTTGAGCTGCGCTTCTTCTCCTTCTTCTATTCCTATTATTCTTAGGTTTGGTCTTTTTATTGTGTCCCATATTTCCTGAATGTTTTGTGATGAGAATTTGTTGGCCTTGCTGTTTTCTTTGATCAGCGTGTTTATTTTCTCTATGGTATCTTCAGAATCTGAGATTCTTTCTTCTATCTCTTGTATTCTGTTGGTTATGCTTGTTTCTGTAGTCTCTATTCGTTTACCTAGATTTTCCCTGTCCAGCTGGCCTTCTGTTTGTGTTTTCTTCTTTGCCTCCATTTCAGTTTTTAAGTCTTGAACTGTTTCCATTATCTGTTTGATTGTTTTTCCTTGGTTTCCTAGGGTATCATTCACTGATTTACTCAATTCTTCAAACTTTCTGTTATACTTCTCATCCATTTCTATAAGGGCATTTTTTACATGCTGTTTAAGGGCGTCAATCACTTTCATAAAGTCAATTTTATCTACTTCTTCATGATTAAGGTGTTCATGTCCTCCTGTTGTGAGGTCGCTGGGTTCTGGTGGTTTCATATAGTTTTTCAGATTGTTGGGTGAATTCTTGCATTGGCGCCTGCCCATCTCTTTCTCCGAATGCTCCCCTATGGATCTTCTTTTACCGGATCCGGTCTCCTTGGCTACTGATGTACTTTCCCAGTGATGGCACCCTGCAGTGATAGCTCTCCTGGTGCTCCAGTGATGTCTCTCCTGGTATCAATATCAGATCTCCGTGACCAAAACGGCTCTCCTGGTACCCAGATTAGCTCTCCCACTGATGGCTCTCCTGGTGCCAAGATCAGATCTCCGTGCAGGTTGGGTAGTTCGTAAACAAAGGCCTTACCTTGCTTGGTGCAGGCAGGCCAGTGAACCAAAGGAAGTCTCGCCTGCCTACTTGCCCTGAGGATTTACCCCCAGCGCCAGACAGACTGAGCTGGATGGTGTTATGTGCCCAAAGAGGAAAGGGGGCAGAAGGAAGAAGGGTTCTGGATGCAAGCTGGGTGGGACAAGAAGAGAGAGGCAGTATGCAGGGTGTAGAGCCCCTGCAGGGAGCCCAGGGAGTATAGGGTGGGGGATGAGGAACTTCAGAGTTCCCTGTCCAGGGCTGCTTCCGCCGCCGCCAGTCAGGTCACAAACTCACCCCTCTGCTGTCTCTCCTGGTGCCTAGATCAGATCTCTGTGCAGGTTGGGTAGTTTGTAAACAAAGGCCTTACCTTGCTTGATGCAGGCAGGCTGGAGAGACAAAGGAAGTCTCGCCTGCCTACTTGTCCTGAGGATTTGCCCCCAGCGCCAGACAGACTGAGCTGGATGGTGTTATGTGCCCAAAGAGGAAAGGGGGCAGAAAGAAGAAGGGTTCTGGATGCAAGCTGGGTGGGACAAGAAGAGAGACGCAGTATGCAGGGTGTAGAGCCCCTGCAGGGAGCCCAGGGAGTATAGGGTGGGGGATGAGGAACTTCAGAGTTCCCTGTCCAGGGCTGCTTCGGCCTCTGCCAGTCAGGTCACAAACTCACCCCGCTGCTGTCTCTCCTGGTGCCTAGATCAGATCTCCGTGCAGGTTGGGTAGTTTGTAAACAAAGGCCTTACCTTGCTTGATGCAGGCCAGCTGGAGAGACAAAGGAAGTCTCGCCTGCCTACTTGCCCTGAGGATTTGCCCCCAGCTCCAGACAGACTGAGCTGGATGGTGTTATGTGCCCAAAGAGGAAAGGGGGCAGAAGGAAGAAGGGTTCTGGATGCAAGCTGGGTGGGACAAGAAGAGAGAGGCAGTATGCAGGGTGTAGAGCCCCTGCAGGGAGCCCAGGGAGTATAGGGTGGGGGATGAGGAACTTCAGAGTTCCCTGTCCAGGGCTGCTTCCGCTGCCGCCAGTCAGGTCACAAACTCACCCCGCTGCTGTCTCTCCTGATGCCTAGATCAGATCTCAGTGCAGGTTGGGTAGTTTGTAAACAAAGGCCTTACCTTGCTTGATGCAGGCAGGCTGGAGAGACAAAGGAAGTCTCGTCTACCTACTTGCCCTGAGGATTTGCCCCCAGCGCCAGACAGACTGAGCTGGATGGTGTTATGTGTCCAAAGAGGAAAGGGGGCAGAAGGAAGAAGGGTTCTGGATGCAAGCTGGGTGGGACAAGAAGAGAGAGGCAGTATGCAGGGTGTAGAGCCCCTGCAGGGAGCCCAGGGAGTATAGGGTGGGGGATGAGGAACTTCAGAGTTCCCTGTCCAGGGCTGCTTCCTCCGCAGCCAGTCAGGTCACAAACTCACCCCCTGCTGTCTCTCCTGGTGCCTAGATCAGATCTCAGTGCAGGTTGGGTAGTTTGTAAACAAAGGCCTTACCTTGCTTGATGCAGGCAGGCTGGAGAGACAAAGGAAGTCTCCTCTGCCTACTTGCCCTGAGAATTTGCCCCCAGCGCCAGACAGACTGAGCTGGATGGTGTTATGTGCCCAAAGAGGAAAGGGGGCAGAAGGAAGAAGGGTTCTGGATGCAAACTGGGTGGGACAAGAAGAGAGAGGCAGTATGCCTAGTCTGTGTTTTTTTTTTTATTCTTTTTTACTTAAAATTTCCAACTGCTCCCCGTTTCCCATTTCCCTCCCCCTCCTCCCACATATTGCCCCCTCCCCCTGTTCCCCTCCCCCTATCCCCACTCCACTTCTCCTCCCCCTAGTCCACTCCCCCTCCCTCTCGATACTGAAGAGCAGTCCAAATTCCCTGCTCTACATGAAGACCAAGGTCCTCCCACTTCTATCTAGGTCCAGGAAGGTGAGCATCCAAACAGGCTACGCTCCCACAAAGCCAGTTCATGTATTAGGATCGAAACCTAGTGCCATTGTCCTTGGCTTCTCATCAGCCTTCATTGTCCGCCATGTTCAGAGAGTCCAGTTTCAACCCATGCTTATTCAGTCCCAGTCCAGCTGGCCTTGGAGAGCTCCCAATAGATCAGTTCCACTGTCACAGTGGGTGGGTGCACCCCTCGTGGTCCTGATTTCCTTGCTCATGTTCTCCCTCCTTCTGCTCCTCATTTGGACCTTAAGAGCTCAGACGGTTGATCCAAATTGGGTCTCTGTCTCTCTCTCGATCCATCGCCAGATGAAAGTTCCTGTGCCATTCTCCTTGGCCTCTCGTCAGCTCTCATTGTCCACCACATTAAGAGAGTCCGGTTTTATCCCATGTTTTTTTCAGTAGCAGTCCAGCTGGCCTTGGTGAGCTCCCAATAGATCGGCTCCCCTGTCTCAGTGGTTGGGTGCACCCCTCATGGTCCTGACTTCCTTGTTCATGTTCTCTCTCCTTCTGCTCCTCATTATAACCTTGGGAGCTCAGTCTGGTGCTCCAGTGTGGGTCTCTGTCTCTATCTCCATCCATCGCTAGATGAAGGTTCTATGGCGATATGCAAGATATTCATCAGTATGATTATAGGATAGGTTCATTTCAGGTTCCCTATCCTGAAATGAACCTGAGGATAGTCTGTGTTTTTTATAAGTGACTTGAGACCATTTATATTAAGGGATATTAATGACCAGGGATTGCTAGTTCCTGTTATTTTACTTTTTGTTGTTGGTGATATTATTGTCTTTGCTTTTCTTTTATTTGGGATTTACTATTCAGATCATCTATTTTCTATGATTTTGTGAATGTGGCTGACTTCCTTGGGTTGAAATTTTACTTCTAGTATTTTTCATTGGTACAGATTTGTGGCTACGTATTATTTAAATCTGTTCCTGTCTTTTCTCCATCTATGGTAAATGAAAGTTTACTGTGTATACTAGCTGGCATCCATGGCCTCTTAATGTCTGCATAAGGCTCGACTGGGACCTTCTGGCTTACACTGTTTTTATTGAAAAGTGTTACTTGACCTATTACCTGTGCAGCTGTTAGTATTCTTTCTTAATTCTGCGTGGATATTGTTTTGATTATTATGTAGCTAAAGAACATTTTTTTGTTCAGCCCCCCACCCCCACACACACGAAAACCCATCATCTGTGAAGATCTATATACTTCAGCATCTTTATCACAATTTTAAGGACTCTCTTTAATAGCCCCCTGTCTGGACTGTTTTTATTTTGATTTGTTTGTTAGGGGTGGAGTGGGTGTTACACCAAGCTGCAATGGCTCTCATTCTCAATCAAGGTTCTGCAAAAGAAGCTTACTTGCCCCAAACAACCAGCAGCAGAAGGGATCACGAAATTCCACATGGACTTCCATATGTATGTATTCGGGACGTGAGCCCTCTGTTAGTTGTGGAGTTAGGGAGAATCATTTTCAGCCTGAAAGCAGCTGCTCTGTCCTATTGCTACGTGTTCTCTGCTTTCCAGGAGATTTTCAGTTTTGTGAGGTCCCATTTATTAATTGTTGACCTTAGTGTAGCCTCCTGTTTCAATGCATTCAGGGCTGTTCCCTAGCTTCTCTTCTGTCAGGTTCACTGCAAGTGCTTTTATGTGAGGCTTTTGAGCCACTTGGACTGGAGTTTTCTTCAGGATGATGAACATGGCGCTGTGTACTTTCTTCTCCACATCAAAATCCGGTTAGAGTGGCACCGTATGTTAAAGAAGATTTCAGTTTCCCATTGTGTATTTCTGGCTTCTTTATAAAATATCAGGTATTCATAGGTATGCGGATTTGTATCTGGGTCGTTGCTTCAAATCCCTTGATTAACATGTTTATTTTTGACAATATCATTAGGGTTTTGATACTATAGCTATGGGATATAATTTCTAAAACCTTGTGCACTCTTCATAGAATGCCTGCATTTTCTCTCCATTGTGTCACTATTACCTGAAGAGAAAACATTTTATGTTGATGTGTAGTTCCTCTTTCAAATAAGTTATATGTGATTATTGGTCCATGCCTGGTGTGTGTCATGACTTCTGGAGCAGCAACCTAGGAAAGAAGAGAAAGCTCCCTATGGAGAGACGCTTATGCCTTTCAATTTAATTTGAGTCACTGTGCACATCTACTATTCATGTACATTATCAATGTTAGGCCTTAGATAACTCTAAAGGTAGCACCACCTGAACGAATCAGAAAAAGAATAACCCCTAGAGGTATAATCACCACCTAAACCAATTGGAAGAAGAAAGTGAGTAATTAGTCTTCCAGCTAAAATGCTCCAATCCCTAAGCCCTGAGCCCTAAGCCACACTCCCTGTCTGTCTCTCCCTGTGGGTCTCAGTGAAGATCTCAGGATCTTCCAACTGCATTTGTTCAGGCCGTGACCCAGGTAGACCTGGAGCTAGTAACACAGAGCATCAATTATCTGCTTGGTCATCTCGGGGATGTCCAGGAGCAGCACCATGCTTCTGTCAGAGGGTTCTTTGGGAAAGACCATCAGACAGGGCTCCAGCTGTGAGGTTACAATCACAGCTGCTGGTGCATGGAGAGCAGAACCTGGAAGGAGAAGAGCCCAGCCCAGCTGCACTCTTCAGCAGGGATCACAGACTTGTACATGGACTCGCAGTGTTTTTCGATTTGTGATTGATCTCACTATTAGATGTATGATTAGGGAAAATCAGTTTCCAGTCTGTAAGCAGTTGTTTTGTCCTCTTGCCAGTGTTCTCTGCTTTCTAGGAGATTTTAGTTTTTTGAGGTCCCTTATATTAATAGTTGATCTTAGTGCCTGCACTATCACTGCTTTGTTTATGAAGGAGTCTCCTGTAGCAATGCATTCCAGGCTCTTCCCTAACATTTCTTCTATCAGGTTCAGTATATATGTTTTTATGTGAGGCTTTTGAATCACTTGGACTGGAGTTTTTTTCACGCTGAAGAGTATGGTGTGTTACCTTCTTTTTTTCAACATACAATAGGCTCACTATTTTTTGCTTTACAGCTAGTATCAACATTTGAGTGAGTCCATACCATGTTCATATTTCTGGGTCTGGGTTTCCTCACTCACTATTGGTTTTTCTAGTTCCACTCACTTGCATGCATATATCAAGACGTCATTAATTTTTGATTTTTAATGATTTATTAGGTTCTGAAATACTAAACATAAAATTGGATTTGGGATCATCGGTAAGGATGGTTGTAAGACAAATAAAAGTGAACAAGGACAACAGACAAATCTCCTATAGTAAATATTCCTCCCGTTTGTGTATTTGAAGGATCTTGGACTTGTTAATACCGCTTACTAACCGGACTTGTGACACTGGTGCAGACAAAGTGAGCCCTGTTTACTCAGCAGCGTTCGGAGGACAGGAAGAATGACTGGAAACATTACTGCAGAATGGTTACAGCCCAGATGCACAGATATGCTTGGTCTTTGGATTCGGTTCCCCTCTGTGCACAGCTTTCCAAAAGGAGTAAGTGTATTTGTTGCATTTTGCTTCTCTTTAATTCCCAAGTGACTTTTCTTCATAGTGAAACTTGGTGTCTCTGTTGGCACTAAGTTGTTAATCTAGAAAAGGCCTGCTTCAGGATATCTTGTTCAATCTAGCAGAAGTGAGGTTGATAACACCAGGTTATTTATCTTTTTCTTTTTGAACCTGCGTTATACTTTTAGTGTAATAATGTAGGAAATACTTTAAATATATTAATATAAATATTAGGCCTACTCTAATGTCTTTGAAATAATTCAAGATTCAAAATTGTACTTATCAAGTAAGGCAGTAACTGCTTGAGGTTTTTTAACTATAAAACTTTTTATTTATTTGTTATTTTATAACCCTTATAATAAAACCTTGGTTTCAGATGCTTTTTATTACTTTTTAATGTACGTGGGTATTTTGCCTGCATGTAGTCTGTGCACTGCATTCACACAATGTCCACAGAGGCCAGAAAAGGGAACTGGAGTTGTGGATCATTGTTAGCTGCTATCCTGGCAATCGAACCTGGGTTCTTTGGTTTAGCAGCCAGTCCTCTTAACTTGAGTCATCTCTCTGGCCCCATTACTCTTACTTTTGACTGGTCTGAGATTTAGAAGTAGAAACTTTCAATGAGGACAACCTACATCTCTTGACAATCTGTTCTTGGCTTTTTTCATTCTCTTGGCGAAAAGTTTAGCATATTCTGCAGCCTCTTCTTACTATCTTAGTGTGTTGTTCCTTCAGAGCAATAGGTTGGCACTTATGCTGTAGAACACTTGGCTAACAAAAGCCTGAATCATGGGTGCTTTGGTCCTGGGTTTTTATATTTTTTTCCTAGATGTGTACAAGGTTTTATATGTACTTTGTAACCATCAGAATCAATTGGGTCCTTTTCTCCAAAAGCCTGATGTCATATTACACAACCAGGAACCGCTACTTTCCCAGGCACTCTGATGAAGGGCAGAGAAAATCTCCTCATAACTGAGTTTTTAGGTGAGAAGGCAAGAGAAGGTCTCAGTCAATCTGATTTGCCAGTGAAGAAAGACTAAGGTGCTGTCCACAGGACCAAACTTCAATACTAACTCAGGGTCAGGGAAACCGTGTGAACTAAGTAAGCCGTCTAGCAGATCTACTTCCAAATCTCTGTGTGTCCTCTGCTGCTGAGCAAAAGTCCTGAGCAGCTCTCAGAATATCTGCGTTTCCATCTTCTGGGGACAGCTCCTTCACTGTTGAAGGGCAATTTAAAACTTGGTCGTCTTTGTCATTACTACTTGCAAATTCTAGTGATTATTTGGAATAATCTCGGCCCAAAAGTTCCTGTTGTTGTTTCAAAATTTCATCCATTAATTTGGAATTATTTTTTGAATAGGCCTTGGTGGTCTTAGACACTAATGTAGAGATCCCCAAGGCCATACACCACACCACTGAGGCTCGCAGTGTCTGAGAAGCTGGGCTCATGCTCCAAGGAGGACCAGCAGGCCCATGTGCAGTAGCAGCTTGTGCAGGAACCCGCCCTCCGAAGCCCAGCACAGCCTGGGTGGGATGGCAGCCAGCCTGGGGCACAGTGAGGGTGCAGGTGATGATGCTGGTTCCTGCCAATAGCTAGGGCTTGCTGAGCGTGAAGCCGAGCAGTGCTAGGACCGCAGTAGAGGCGGCACAACAGCAGCTGCTCCAGATACAGTTCCAGGGGAAGCAAAAGCAGAGCCAGGAGGTGAGCACTGTACAGGCAGATCAGCACTTGCAGCACCCGCCACACCAGCTCCCATGGCCCGGCCATACTCCCATGGCACTCGGGCACCGGGCACCGTCTCCTCCCTCCATCCCACATCCCCGTGCCCCAGCCCCTCACCACTGCCAACTCCTCACCTAGCCCCACTGCCATCTGCCTCCGCCCTCCTGAGTCTATTTATTTATGGCTTCCTGACAACAAATTGGTGACATCTTCTTTGAAAGATTGAACAGTTTTCAGATTCTACTTGTTCTTTTGTGCCCGACCACTAAGGAATGGGAATATCTATCAGTTCAGGAATATCACTTCAGTATCCACAATACATCCTTAACAGATTGGAGCTTTCTATCCCCAGTTCTCTTTGTAAACCCACCCGACTCCTGTGGCCATAGATGCTATCAGACGACTAGATAAAAACACTTGTCAACAAGTTTGACAACCTGAGTCTTCTTTCTTGTAAGTACCATATTTTTAACTATTTCTAGCATGAACCACGATAGTGGTGAAAAATAGCCTTCAGAAAGGTTGTTTTTGGTTTTCTTTGATAGACAGATTTACTTTATTAATGACCCCAACCGGATTTCTTTAGATACAGGAGTTTTGAACTCAAATACTGAGAAGAAATCAAGTTAAGATTGCATTATCTGCAACTCATTACCAGTAACATACTGCAAAGCAAACAGCTTGGAAAAGGAGAAAAGAAAGGGGAGTGAGGGACGGAAAAATAAAAGAAAGGAATTAAGTTGATCAATTGGAAATTTTTTTCTTTTCTTAAATTCTTGGGAACTGTGAAGTTCTTGCAATCAGAGCTCATTTCTGCAGGTTATTTGCCAAACTCGTACAAAATGGAACCCAAATGGAGAATCCCTGAGGAACCTGGAGAGGTGCAACATGAAGGGCTATGATTATCCAGTAGCAAGCAGTCCATCCTTCCATCAACAGAGCTTCTTTCAGTTCCCAAGCCTTAGCGGGATGAAAATGTCTCTCCCGTGATTGTTTTCATTTCTTTTTTCTCGGCATCTGGGCGTGACCGGTTGAGCACCTTAAGGAAGTCAGATGGTTTTGCTCGCATTCGTGTATGAATATAGGCCTTAGAGCACTTAATGTGGGAGTGCAGATAGTCCCAGAAAGTGTGGATCAGGTTGATGGTGTTGTCTCGAGCAGTGGCATTGGTGTGGCGAGGGAAGAGCACGAAGGTGATGTAGCCAATGTGGTCACCCATGACAGCATCTGTGTCTCTCAGCTCTAGGAAAGGTTCCCTGTGGCTAAAAAGGATCTGGGGGGCTCGCTCTTCATCCTTCTTTGAACTCCTGCATAAAGATCTTTCCAATGACATCATCGTCGTCATCCTTAAACACCATGCTGAAGACTACTGTGACTCTGTCTGTTTTAGATTCCACATACATGGTCTCATCCTCCCGGCAATGGATAACCGCTCTGTACTCTCCTTCCTTGCCCTCTTCTTGGAACTGGAAGTATTTCTCAAAGACAGAGGCAAAGCAATTTTGCTTCAACATAACAGCCTGCTGTACAAGAGAATCAATCCTTGGATGCAGGCAGATTTTCAAGATCGAATAGCAAAGAAACGTTGTATCCTAATTCTGGGTTTACCAAGAAATTCTGGTATACTCTCTTTAATAACTCATCAGCACCATGTGCCTGAAGTTCCTTGTAGAATTTCAAAGGAATACTGACCATCACTTTTGTTTTGTCTCCATTAGGATTTGAAATATGATAAAGGACGCCATCAAAATCTGCAAATGTTACTTTTACAGCGTCTGGTTTGTTTCCGGCGGCTGTGTTCTCGAACAAGAGTGAGCGTCTCCTCAATCATGCAGTTGTTCACCTCCAGCAGGATCATGGCATCAGCTGCCCCTGAAGCTTTAACCTGCCTGCCAAGCCGCCGCTGCCTCCGCCGCCGCCTCACCCACGATCCCGGTCGCTGCAGAAAGGTTTTTACTGGGCTTTAGGCTTTAAATCTCTCTCTTGCTCAGATTGTTCACTGTTTAGGTGATGAGCTGTCTCTGTATGTCACACTTGATTCTTGGTGTTTGTGTCTGCAGGATAGACTTTTTCTCCCTCTAGGATCTGAAGAGCTTCCCAAATTTGTCATCAGGGCTTGAGATAGAGAGAAATATGTGTTTTAAGAGAAATATATAGATTTGCCCATATTATTTATATTTTAACCAGTGGTTACCTGATTAGGAGAATTTACTATGCTCAAATGACATGCAATGATCAAGGTCATATAGAGCACTGAGGTTGCTTTCATCTTTGAGCATGCCTTTGTGTTTGAGAGCTTTACAGAGGATCAGAGGATCAGAGAGTGCTGTTACATTCTGATATTCTTCAGCGTATTTCACACTTGCTCTTTTCCATGGGAATCGTACTTCTTTTTTAAATTTATTTTATTCTTTTTTAATTAAAATTTCTGCCTCCTCCCCATTTCCCTCAACCTCCAACCACACATTGCCCCCTCCCCCACTCCCCTCCCCCTCTCTTTACTCCTCTCCCCCTCCCCTCACTCCATTCCCCCTCCCTCTCATAAAGAAGAGCAGTTCAAATTCCCTGCCCTGCGGGAAGTCCAAGGTCCTCCCACTTCTATCTAGGTCCAGGAAGGTGAGCATCCAAACAGGCTAGGCTCTCACAAAGCCAGTTCATGTATTAAGATCGAAACCTAGTGCCATTTTCCTTGGCTTCTCATCAGCCTTCATTGTCCGCCATGTTCAGAGAGTCCGGTTTCAACCCATGCTTACTCAGTCCCAGTCCAGTTGGCCTTGGTGGGCTCCCAATAGATCAGTTCCACTGTCACAGTGGGTGGGTGCACCCCTCGTGGACATGACATCCTTGCTCTTGTTCTCTCTCCTCTGCTCCTCTTTTGGACCTTAAGAGCTCAACCGTTGCTCCAAATTGGGTCTCTGTCTCTATCTCGATCCATGGCCAGATGAATGTTCTAAAGTGTTATGCAAGATATTCATCAGTATAGGATAGGGTCATTTCAGGTTTTCTTTCCTCAGGGGTCCAAGGTACCAGCTGGGGACATCTCCCTGGATACCTGTGAGCCCCTCTAGAGTCAAGTCTCCTGCCAAACCTAAGATGGCTCCCTTAATTAGGATATATATTTCTCTGCTCCCGTTTCCACCCTTCCTATATCCCAACCATCCCATTCCCCCAAACTCCCACCAACCTCCCCTTCTCACGTTTCTCACCCCATTTCCCCTTAGCCCCATGCCACCTCACCCGCAAGTTCCCAGTTTTTGCCCAGCAATCTTGTCTAATTCCCCTATCCAGGCAAATGACTATACGTTTTTCTTTGGGTTCACCTTCTTATTTAGCTTCTCTAGGATCACAAATTACATGAACACTGTCCTTTATTTATGGCTAGAAACCAATTATGAGTGAACCATGTTCCTCTTTTTGGGTCTGGGATACCTCACTCAGGATAGTGTTTTCTATTTCCATCCATTTGCATGCAAAATTCACAATGTCATTGTTTTTTACCACTGAGTAGTACTCCAGTATGTATATATTCCACACTTTCTTCATCCATTCTTCCATTGAAGGGCATCTAGGTTGTTTCCAGGTTCTGCCTATTACAAACAACGCTGCTATGAACATAGTTGAACAAATACTTTTGTCATATGATAGGGCATCTCTTGGGTATATTCCCAAGAGTGGTATTACTGGATCTTGGGGTAGGTTGATCCCAAATTTCCTGAGAAATTGCCACACTGATTTCCAAAGTGGTTGCACAAGTTTGCATTCCCACCAGCAATAGATGAGTGTGCCCTTTACTCCACAGCCTTTCCAGCAAAGTCTATCATTGGTGGTTTTAATTTTAGCCATTCTGACAGGTGTAAGATGGTATCTCAAAATTGTTTTAATTTGCATTTCCCTTATCACTAAGGAGGTTGAGCATGACCTTAAGTGTCTTTTGGCCATTTGAATTTCTTCTGTTGAGAATTCTCTGTTCAGTTCAGTGCCCCATTTTTTAATTGGGTTAATTAGCATTTTAAAGTCTAGTTTTTTGAGTTCTTTATATATTTTGGAGATCAGACCTTTGTCTGTTGCAGGGTTGATGAAGATGAAGAGCATCTCCCAGTCAGTGGGTTGCCTTTTTGTCTTAGTGACAGTGTCCTTTTCTTTAGAGTAGCTTCTCAGTTTCAGGAGGACCCATTTATTCAATGTTGTCCTTAATGTCTGTGCTGCTGGGGATATACGTACGAAGTGATCTCCTGTGCCCATATGTTGTAGAGTACTTCCCACTTTTTCTTCTATCAGGTTCAGTGTGTTCAGACTGATATTGAGGTCTTTAATCAATTTGGACTTGAGTTTTGTGCATGGCGATAGATATGGATCTATTTTCATTCTTCTACAGGTTGACAACCAGTTCTGCCAGCACCATTTGTTGAAGATGCTTTCTTCCATTGAATACTTTTAGCTCCTTTATCAAAAATCAGGTGTTCATAAGTTTGTGGGTTAAATTCAGCGTCTTCTACTTGATTCCATTGATCGACTTCTCTGTTTTTATGCCAATACCAAGCTGTTTTCAATACTGAAGTTATGTAATATAGTTTGAAGTCAGGAATGGTAATGCCTCCAGAAGTTCTTTTATTGTATAAGATTGTTTTGGCTATCCTGGGTTTTTTGTTTTTCCATCTAAAATTGATTAATGTCCTCTCAAGATCTGTGAAGAATTTTGATGGGATTTTAATGGGGATTGAATCGAATCTATAAATTGCCCTTGGTAGAATTGGCATTTTTACTATGTTATCCTGCCAGTCCAAGAGCAAGGGAGATCCTTCCATTTTCTGTTATCTTCCTCAATTTCTTTCTTCAAAGACTTAAAGTTCTTGTCAAATAGATCCTTCACTTCCTTGGTTAGAGTTATGCCAAGATATTTTATGCTGTTTGTGGCTATCATGAAGGGTGATGCTTCTCTGATTTCCCTCTCTGCTTCCTTATCCTTTGTGTATAGGAGGGCAACTGATTTTTTGTAATTGATCTTGTATCCTGCCACGCTACTAAAGGTGTTTATCATCTGTAGGAGTTCTTTGCTGGAGTTTTTGGGGGCGCTTATGTACACTATCATATCATCTACAAATAATGAAATTTTAACTTCTTCCTTTCCAATTTGAATCCCTTTGATCCCCTTATGTTGTCTTATTGCTATCGCTAGAACTTCAAGCACTATATTGAAGAGGTATGTAGAGAGTGGACAGCCCTGTCATGTTCCTGATTTTAGTGGAATGGCTTTAAGTTTCGCTCTGTTTAATTTGATGTTAGCTGTCGGTTTGCTGTAAATAGCTTTTATTATATTTAGGTATGACCCTTGTATTATTAATCTCTCCAAGACTTTTATCATAAAGGGATGTTGAATTTTGTCACATGCTTTTTCAGCATCTAATGAAACAATCATATGGTTTTTTTCTTTCATTTTATTTATATGATGGATTACATTGATAGATTTGCGTATGTTAAACCAGCCCTGCATCTCTGGGATGAAGCCTACTTGATTGTAATGGATAATTTTTCTAATGTGTTCTTGGATTCCGTTTGCCAGTATTTTATTGAGGATTTTTGCATCAATGCTCATGAGTGAGATTGGCCTGTAATTCTTTCTTGTTTGAGTGTTTGTGTGATTTTGGTATCAGAGTTACTGTAGCTCCATAAAAGGAATTTGGCAATGACTCTTCTGTTTCTATATTCTGAGATACATTAAGGAGTATAGGTATTAGGTCTTCTTGGAAGCTCTGGTAGAATTCCGCAGTGAAACTATCTGGTCCTGGACTTTTTTTGGAAGGGAGATTTTTGATAACAGCTTCTAATTCTTCGTGACTAACAGGTCTATTTAGATTGTTCACCTGGTCCTGGTTTAATTTTGGTATATGGTATTTATCTAAAAAAGTGTCCATTTCTTTTACATTTTCCAGTTTTGTGGCATACAGACTTTTGTAGTAAGATCTAATAATTCTCTGAATTTCCTCTGGGTCTGTGGTTATGTCCCCCTTTTCATTTCTGATCTTATTAATTTGCGTATTCTCTCTCTCTGCGATTTGATTAGTTTGGATAGGGATTTACCAATCTTGTGGATTTTCTCCAGGAACCAGCTTTTTGTTTCATTCATTCCTTGGATTGTTTTCTGTGTTTCTATTTTGTTGGTTTCAGCCCTCAGTTTGATTATTTCGAGTCTTCTACTTCTCCTAGGTGAGTCTGCTTCATTTTTTTCTGGAGCTTTCAGGTTGGCTGTTAAGTCTCCAATGTGTGCTTTCTCTGTTTTCTTTAAGTGGGCACTTAGTGCTATGAACTTTCCTCTTAGGACTGCTTTCTTAGTGTCCCATAAGTTTGAGTATGTTGTTTCTTTATTTTCATTGAATTCAAGAAAGACTTTAATTTCTTTCTTTATTTCTTCCTTGATCCAAGTGTGGTTCAGTAGTTGACTGTTCAGTTTCCATGAGTTTGTAGGCTTTCTGGGGTAGCATTGTTGTTGAATTCTAACTTTAATCCATGGTGATCTGATAAGACACAGGTGGTTACTAATATTTTTTTGTAACTGTGGAAGTTTGCTTTGTTACTGAGTATGTGGTCAATTTTTGAGAATGTTCCATGAGATGCTGAGAAGAAGGTATATTCTTTCCTATTTGGGAGGAATGTTCTATAGATGTCTGTTAAGTCCATTTGATTCATTACCTCCATTAATTCTCTTATTTCTCTGTTAGGTTTCTGTCTCATTGACCTGTCCATTGGTGAGAGAGAAGTGTTGAAGTCTCCTACTACTAGTGTGTGTGATTTGATGTCTGCCTTGAGTTTTAGCAATATTTCTTTTACATAAGTGGGTGCTTTTACATTAGGGGCATAGGTATTCAGGATTGAGACTTCATCCTGATGAATTGCTCCTGTTATGAGCATAAAATGTCCCTCTCCATCTCTTCTTATTGATTTAAGTTTGAAGTCAACTTTGTTAGAAATTAGTATGGCCACACCTGCTTGTTTCTTAGGTCCATTTACTTGATAAGCCTTATCCCAACCCTTTACTCTGAGTAGGTGTCTGTCTTTGTGCTTGAGGTGTGTTTCTTGTAAACAGCAGAATGTTGGATCCCTCCACCCCATGTTAACTGCTCAGTTGTCCCTCCAGCCCCATGGTAACTGCTCAGTTGTCCCTCCATCCTGTGTTAACTGTTCAGTTGTGCCTCCAGCCCATGGTAACTGCTCAGTTGTCCCTCCATCCCGTGTTAACTGCTCAGCTGTCCCTCTACCCCATGTTAACTTCTCAGTTGTCCCTCCTCTTCTTATTAACTGCTCAGCTGTGCCTCCAGCCCCATGTTAACTGCTCAGTTGTCCCTCCACCCTATGTTAACTGTTCAACCTTTCCTTCAGCCCTTATTTTCTTTTGACTTTGTGAATGAGAGTCTCTCTGTGTTCTCAGGCTTACCTTGAACTTGCAGCAATCTAGGCCTAGCCTCCCCACCACTACATTGTATCTGTGTGCCACTGTACCTAATGCCTTACCTTTTCCTCCAGCCCCTGATTGTTTTTGTAATGTACAGTGTATTTACTTAACTTTTAGAAACTGAATGTTATTTAATTTATTCTTTGTTCTGCTAAAATGATATCTTCATTTTTGTTTTGCTTTTGCTTTTTAAAAATATGAAAACTAATAGTTCTAGTGTCTTTCTGCTATAATACAATTTTCTTTTTTTTATTTTTTTATTGAAAAAAACTTTCCGCCTCCTCCCAGCCTCCCATTTCCCTCCCCCTCTTCCCACTCCTCTCCCCCTTCCCCCACTCCTTTCCCCCTCCCTCTCCAGTCCGAAGAGCAGTCAGGGTTCCCTGCACTGTGGAAAGTCCACGGTCCTCCCCCCTCCATCTAGGTCTAGGAAGGTGAGCATCCCAACTGTCTAGGCTCCCACAAAGCCAGAACATGAAGTAGGATCAAAACCCCATGCCATTGTCCTTGGCCTCTCATCAGCTCTCATTGTCCGCCATGTTCAGAGAGTCCAGTTTTATCCCATGCTTTTTCAGTCACAGTCCAGCTGGCCTTGGTGAGCTCCCAATAGATCAGACCCACTGTCTCAGTGGGTGGGTGCACCCCTCGTGGTCCTGCCTTCCTTGCTCATGTTCTCCCTCCTTCTGCTCCTCATTTGGGAATATACCCAAGAGATGCCCTATCATATGACAAAAGCATTTGTTCAACTATGTTCATAACAGCATTATTTGTAATAGGCAGAAACTGGAAGCAACCTAGATGTCCTTCAATGGAAGAATGGATGAAGAAAGTGTGGAATATATATACATTAGAGTACTACTCTGCGGTAAAAAACAATGACTTCTCGAAATTTGCATGCAAATGGATGGAAATAGAAAATACTATCCTGAGTGAGGTAACCCAGACCCAAAAAGAAGATCATGGGATGTAATCACTCATTGGTTTCTAGCCATGGATAGGGGCCGCTGAGTCTATAATTTGTGATCCTAAAGAAGCTAAATAAGAGCCCAAGGAAAAACATATAGTTATCCTCCTGGATATGGGAAGTAGATAAGATTGCTGGGCAAAAAATTGGAATCTTGGGGTGGGGTGGGATGGGGGTAAGGGGAGATGGGGACAGAAAAGTGTGAAGGAGAGGATGGGGGGAACTTGGGGAAACGGGATGATTGGAGATACAGGAAGGTTGGATAGGGAAGCAGGGAAGCACATATCTTAGTTAAGGGAACCACCTAAGGGTTGGCAAGAGACTTGAACCTGGAGTGGCTACATGGTGCCAGGGCAATGTCCCCAGTTATTTCCTTGGGCAGCTGAGGATAGGGAACCTGAAATGACCCTATCCTATAGCCATACTGATGAATATCTTGCATATCACCATAGAACCTTCATCTAGCGATGGATGGAGATAGAGACAGAGGCCCACACTGGAGCACCGGACTGAGCTCCCAAGGTCCTAATATAATACAATTTTCTATTTTTCTATTTTTTTAATTTTTATTACTTTATAAATAAAACCATTCAAAATTTCCACTTCTTCCCCTCCTCCCTCTTCTCTCTTGCTCCCCCACTAACCACCCCCTCCAGTCCAGGCAGCGTACCCTGCACTGAGGGAAGTCCAAGGCCCTCCCCACTACATCCAGGCCTAGGAAGGTATGCACACAAACAGACTAGGATCCCAAAAAGCCAGTACATGCAGTAGAATAGAATCCCAGTGCTATTATCATTGGCTTCTCAGTCAGCCCCCATTGTCATCCACATTCAGAAGTCCAGTTTGATCCCATGCTCATTCAGTCCCAGTTCAGCTGGCTTCAGTGAGCTCCCATTAGCTCAGGCACACTGTCTCAGTGGGTAGACCAACCACTCGTGGTCCTGACTTCCTTGCTCATGTTCTCCCTCCTTCTGCTCTTCAACTGGACCTTGGGAGCTCAGTCCAGTGCTCTGGAGTGGGTCTCTGTCTCCATCTGTTGCCGAACAAAGGTTCTATGGTGACATTCAAGGTAGTCATCAGTCTGACTACAGGACAAGGCCAGTTCAGGCACCCTCTCCTTCATGGCCCAGGATCCTAGCTGGGGTCATACCTATGGACTCTGAGGAACCCCTCCAGAGCCAAGTCTCTTGCCAACCCTAAAATTGCTCCCTTAATTAAGATATCTTCTTCCCTGCTCCCGTACCTGCCCTCACTCCATCTCAACCATCCCACTCCAACAAGCTCTCCCCTATCCTTCCCTTTTCCCTTCTCTCTCCCCCTCTCTTTTACCCACTACCCAACCGTCCACCCCAATGATCCCAACTTTCACCCGGCAAACTTGTCTACTTCCTATTTGCAGGTGGATCTATATATGTTTTTCTTTGGATTCACCTTATTACTTAGCTTCTCTAGGATCAATGTTTTTGTTTATGGCGAGAGTCCACTAATGAGTGAGTACAAACCATATTCCTCTTTTTGGGTCTGAGTTATCTCACTCAGGATACTGTTTTCTACTTCCATCCATTTGCATGCAAAATTCAAGATGCCATTGTTTTTTTACTGCTGAGTAGAACTCTAATGTGTAAATGTGCCACACCTTCTTTATCCATTCTTCCATTGAGGGGTCTCTATGTTGTTTCCAGGTTTTGGCTATTACAAAAAGTGCTGCTATGAACATAGTTGAACAAATGCTTTTGTAGTATGATTGGGCATCTCTTGGGTATATTCCCAAGAGTAGAATTGCTGGATCCTGAGGTAGGTTGATTCCCAGTTTCCTGAGAAACCGCCACACTGATTTCCAAAGTGGTTGCACAAGTTTGCATTCCCACCAGCAATGGATGAGTGTTCCCCTTACTCCAATTCTCTACAGCATAGGCTATCATTGGTGTTTTTGATTTTAGCCATTCTGACAGATGTAAGATGATTGTTTTGATTTGTATTTCCCTGATAGCTAAGGAAGTTAAACATGTCCTTAAGTATCTGTTGGCCATTTGAACTTTTTCTGTTGACAATTCTTTGTTCAGTTCAGTACCCTATTTATTAATTGGGTTATTTAAAATTTTAATGTCACACAGCAAAATGGTGGAGACCGTAGCGGACACCCGGCGGCAGATCACCAAGCCACAGGACCTGAATGACGCCTACGGGCCGCCCAGCAACTTCCTCGAGATCGATGTGAGCTACCTGCAGACCATGGGGGTCGGCTGGGGCCGGTTCACCATCTACGAGATCAGGGTCAAGACAAATCTTCCTATCTTCAAGCTGAAGGAATCTACTGTTAGAAGAAGATACAGTGACTTTGAGTGGCTTCCAAGTGAACTAGAAAGAGAGAGCAAGGTTGTAGTTCCCCCACTCCCTGGGAAAGCATTTTTGTGGCAGCTTCCTTTTAGAGGAGATGATGGAATATTTGCTGACAATTTCATCGAGGAAAGGAAGCAAGGGCTGGAACAGTTTATAAACAAGGTCGCTGGTCATTCTCTGGCCCAGAATGAACATTGTCTAAACATTTTTTTACAGGATGAAATAATAGATAAAAGCTATACTCCATCTAAAATAAGACATGCCTGAGTTTGGAAAGAAGAGGCAAAACGAGACCATTAATGATTGCTCCACACCAATGAAGAAGCTGTAACTCACTTAGCATGCTGCACGGGCGCTGCTCTAACCCTCCCTGGGTGTTCTAACACTCACAGGCTCCCTTTCATTTTGTTTTGTTTTGACAGTTGACAAGAAGTTTTTTATTTGCTTTAGTGAAAACTCCCTCGTTGAGCCTCTCTACCTAACTCTCCGTGTTGCATCCATATGCACATGGTAGCCTCACAAACCCCATAGACCTGCACTGTCCTGACAAAAGTTGCTGACTTGGTCTTATTTGCAGATTCTGTGTCCTGTTTGCTTCTTGAATCTGATTGGCTAGAATCTTTCTCCTCCCCCTTAATGTGTGATGTCACCACTTGGTCCTAATTTATGTGCAGGAGCACGACACTGTTTGTCTCCGGTGCCACACATATGAGGTGTACTTTGTGTGCAGAGTGCATCTTTCTTCTGGCCTGTAATTCCCTACACATGGAAGATTAATGAGGGAAATATTTATATTCTGTATAAAACCAAAATCAAATTTATATACTAAAATCATTTGTCTAAAAATTTAAGTTGTTTTCAAATAAAAGTTGAAATGCAAAAAAAATTAATGTCTAGTTTCTTGAGTTCTTTATATATTTTGGAGATCAGACCTTTGTCTGATGCGGGGTTGGTGAAGATCTTCTCCCATTCAGTAGGTTGTCTTTTTGTCTTAATGACTGTGTCCTTTGCTTTACAGAAGCTTCTCAGTTTTAGGAGGTCCCATTTATTCACTTGTTGTCTGTGCTACTGGGGTTATATGTAGGAAGTGGTCTCCTGTGCCCATGTGTTGCAGACTACTTCCCACTTTCTCTTCTATCACGTTCAGTGCGGACAGATTTATATTGATGTCTTTAATCAATTTGGACTTGAGTTTTATGCATGGTGATAGACATAGATCTATTTTCATTCTTCTACAGGTTGACATCCAATTATGCCAGCACCATTTGTTAAAAATGTTTTCTTTCTTCCATTGTATAATTTTAGCTAGTTTTTCGAAAATCAAGTGTTCATAGTTTTGTGGATTAGTATCCAGGTCTTCAATTCAATTCCATTGATCAACATCTTTGTTTTTATGCCAGTACCAAACTGTTTGAATTACTGTAGCTCTGTAATAGAGTTTGAAATCAGGAATGGTAATGCCTCCAGAAGTACTTTTATTATATAGGATTGTTTTGGCTATCCTGGGTTTTTTGTTTTTCCATATGAAGTTGGTTATTCTTCTCTCAATGACTGAAGAATTTTGTTGGGATTATGATAGGGATTGCATTGAATCTATAGATTGCCTTTGGTAGAATTGCCATTTTTACAATGTTGAGCCTACCAATCCAAGAGAATAGGAGATCCTTCCATTTTCTGGTATCCTCTTTAATTTCTTACTTCAAAGTCTTAAAGTTCTTGTCAAATATATTTATCACTTCCTTGGTTAGTGTTACCTCAAGATGCTTTATGCTATTTGTGGTTATTGTGAAAGGTGATGTTTCTCTGATTTCCCTCTCTGCTTCTTTATCTTTTGTGTATAAAAAGGCTACTGATTTTTTTTTTAGTTGATCTTGTATCCTGCCTCATCACTGAAGGTATTTATCAGCTGTAGGAGTTCTTTGGCAGAGTTATTGGGGTCACTTATGCACACTATCATATCATCTGCAAATAATGAAAGTTTGACTTCTTCCTTTCCAATTCAAATCTCCTTGATCTCCTTATTTGTCTTATTGCTATTGCTAGAACTTCAAGCACTATGTTGAAGAGATATGGAGACAGTGGACAGCCTTGTTTTGTTCCTGAATCTAGTGGAATGGCTTTGAGTTTCCCTCCACTTAATTTGATGTTGGCTGTCGGCTTGCTGTATATATTAAGTATGATCCTTGTATCCCTAATCTCTCCAAGACCTTTATCATAAAGCAGTGTTAAATTTTGTCAAATGCTTTTTCAGCATCAAATAAACTGATCATATTTTTTCTTTCAGTTTATTTATATGATGGATTACATTGATGGATTTTTGTATGTTGAAACAGCTCTGCCTCTCTGGTTCATAATGGATCATTTTTTTAAAATATGTTCTTGGATTCGGTTTGCCAGTATTTTATTGAGAATTTTTACATCGATGTTCATGAGTGAGATTGGTCTGTAATTCTTTCTTAGTTGAGTCTTTGTGTAGTTTTGGTATCAGGGTAACTGTAACTTCATAAAAAGAGTTTGGCAATGACTCTTTTGTTTCTATTTTGTGAAACACCTTAAGGAGTATAGGTATCGGCTCTTCTTGGAAGTTCTGGTAGTTTTTTTGCCTTAAACCATCTGGTCCTGGGCTTTTTTTTTTGATTGGAAGGTTTTTGATGACAGCTTCTATTTCCTTGTGACTTATAGGTTTATTTATATTATTCACCTAGTCTTGATTTAATTTTGGTATATGGTACTTATCTAAAAAATGTCCATTTCTTTCACATTTTTCAATATTGTGGCATACAGGCTTTTGTAGTAAGACCTAATGATTCTCTGAATTTCCTCAGTATCTGTTGTTACGTCCCCCTTTTTATTTCTGATCTTGTTAATTTGAGTGTTAACTCTCCGCCTTTTGATAAGTTTGGATAGGGGTTTGTCAATCTTGTTGGTATTCTCAAAGAACCAGCTCTTTGTTTCATTGATTCTTTGGATTGTTTTCTGTGTTTCTGTTTTGTTGATTTCAGCCCTTGGTTTGATTATTTCCAATCTTCTACTCCTCCTAGGTGAGTCTGCTTCTTTTTTTTCTAGAGTGTTCAGCTGTACTGTTAAGTCTCTAATGTGAGCTTTCTCCGTTTTCTTTATGTGGGCACTTGGTGCTATGAACCTTCCTCTTAGCACTGCTTTCATAGTGTCCCCTAGGTTTGGGTATGTTGTGTCTTTATTTTTGTTGAATTCAAGGAAGACTTTAATTTTTTCCTTTATTTCTCCTTGACCCAACAATGGTTCAGTAGTTTACTGTTCAGTTTCCATGAGTTTGTAGGCTTTCTGGGGGTAGAATTGTTGTTAAATTCTAACTTCCTTCCAAGGTGATCTGGTAAGACACAGGTGGTTACTAATATTTTTTTGTATGTGTGGATGTTTACTTTGTTACCAATTATGTGAACAATTTTCGAGAAGGTTCCATGAGATGCTGAGAAGAAGATATATTCTGTCCTATTTGGGTGGAATGTTTTATAGATGTCTGTTAAGTCCATTTGATTCATTTCATCGGTTAGTTCTCTTATTTCTCTGTTAAATTTCTTCAAAGGCTTGCCTCCCAGGACAGAACAGTTCCTGGGGATACATCCCTGGGAATCTGTGCCAACCTCTTCCATGACTGGCCTCTCCAGGAAAGCGCAGGCCCTGGGAAGCAATGCCAGGGAAGTTGTGTCCCCCTCTTACTCAATTGTCCTCATTAGGGCCGGCCATTGCCTGGGGCCAGGCCATGTAAGTAGCAACCCTTCTTACCAGGAGTCAGGCCAGGGACACTGTACTCCCCTCTTCCTCAGCTGGTCCTCTCAGGGCAGGAATGGCCCTAGGGATGCAGATGCTGTGCTACCGTCTTCCACAGCTGGCTTCTGCAGTGGCACACAGAATATGGGGACCAGGTGGGGAAATCTATGCCATCGTCTTCCATAGCTGTCCCCTAAAAGACTGTAGATGCCCTGGGGATCTATGCTGGGGAAGCTATGTCCTGGCCTCCCCAGGACAGGTTAGGCCCTGGGCTGCCAGGCTGTAAAAACTGTACTCCCTTTTCCATGGCTGGCCTGTGTCAACCCTTCCACAACTGGCCACGCCAGCATATGCAAGCTTGGTAAATCTGCACCCACCTGTCCATGTCTATCCTCCATAGTGCGTGCCAGGCTGGGGATTTGTACCACCTCTTCCATCTCTCCAGAACAGCAGGCCCTGGGGTGCTTGGCCTGGGAAGCTGAGCCAGCCACTCTTCCATGGATGGCCTCCCAGGGGCCAGCCACTGACTGTGGTGCCAGGCTACCAAAGCTGCATGCCCCTTTCATGTTTGGCCTCAGCAGGCCTGGACAAGCTCTGGGAAGACAAGCATGGAACACTATGCCCTGCTTGTCCTTGGCTGACTTCCCCAGGATTAGTCAGGTTCTGAGGAACCAGGCTGGGGACGTTGGGCTCACCTCTTCTACAGATGGCCTCCACAGGAAAAGAGAGGCCCTGGGATGCCACGACAGGGATGCTGTGCTCTCCTCTTCCCTTCCACGATGGGTCCCCTCAGTGCCATACAGGGCCTGGAGAGCAACGGCAGGGTAGCTTAACCCCCATCTTCCATGGCTGGCATCTTCAGGTCCAGAGAGACCTTGGAGCCAGTCGGGGGAAGCTCCAACACCTCACCCATGGATCACCTCTGAAAGGATGAACAGGCCCTGGAGAGACAGGCGAGGGAGGCTGAAGCCCGATCTACCATGGATAGCCTCTGTAGCACTGAACAGACTGTAGGGATGCAGGCCAGAGAAGAAGTGCCACCCTCTTCCACAGCTGCCCTCCCCAAAAGCAGACAGTAATGGGAAGGCTGGCTGGGGAAACTGTGTCCCCCTTTTCCACGGATCACCTCTGCAATGCCTAAGGAGGAGCCATGCTGGGTCACCTGCACCCCCCTCTACTATGTCTGGGGTCAGCAGGGCCAGACAGGTCTTGGGGAGCCAGACCAGGGATGCTGCACCCTGCTCTTCCATGGCTAGCTTCTGCAGGGCATCAGGCCTCAGCCTCTTCCAAGGATAGCCTCTGCCTTTCCAGAGAGGCCCTGAGGAACCCTATGGGGGAATCTTCACTTCACTTTCCATGACGGGTATTCACAAGGCTAGATAAATTTTGGGGATCAGGACAAGGATACTGCACCCCTTCTTCTAATGCTTGCCTCCACAGGCCCTACCAAGCTGAGGAAGGTGCATGGCCTCTTCCATGGTGTGCCTCCCTAAGACAGGACATGTCCTGGAGAGTGAGACAGAGGAAACTGTGCCCACCTCTTTCACAGCTGGCCTTTCCCAGCTTGACCAAACCCTGGGATACCATGCCATATAAGCTGAACCACACCCTTATGGCTTCCTCGGGACCAGACAGTCCCTAGAGAGTCCTTCTGGAAAATCTATGACCTGTCTTCCATAGCTGAGCTCCACAGGGCCACGCAGACTATGGGGATTTAGGCCAGTGCTCAGCTCACCTCCGCAGGGTTGGACAAGCCCCCAGAAGCTAGGCCATGGCAGCTGTGCCCCTCTTCCATTACTGGCATCACCAGGAACTTTAAAAATGGGGAAGCTGTGCCTCTTCATCCACAGCTAGCCTCCTGGCAAGCCCGAGAAGCTGAGACCCCTCTTTGATGGCTGACCTCCCGGGATAAGCCAGTTAGTTACTAGGGAGCCAAGCAGGAGAAGCTGCACCCCACTCTTCTATGGCTGTCCTCTGTGGGGCAGGACAGGCTCTGGGGAACCAGGCCAGGGAAGCTGTGGACTCCTCTTTCAATGGCTGTACTCACCGGGGCCACCTGTGCCCTGTGATTCCAGGCCAGTTAAGTTCTGACCTCTCTTCCTCTGCTGGGTTCCCTAGGGCAAGCCATGGACTAGGGAGCCATGCTGGGGAAAGCTGTGCCTCCCACGTCCACATCTGTCCTAACCAGGGCCTGCAAGCCTGTGGAAGTTGTGCCTCCTCCTCCACGTCTAGCGTCCTCAGCGTCTTGCCGACTGGGGAAGCTGAGCCTGCTCTTCACCCACTGGAGTCATCAGGGCCACCACGACCTGGGGGCCAACCCATGTAATATGCACCCGACTCTTCCATGTCTTGCCTCCCCAGTGGCAGTCATGTCCTGTGGGATCAGGCCAGAGCAGCTGTACCCCTCTTCCACAGCTGGCCAATGCTGGGCCAGGCATTCCCTGGAGAACCTGAATGTGGATGCTGGGCCCCCATCTTCCATGACTGCCCTCTGCAGAGCCAAACAGGCCCTGGGGAACCAAGTGGGGAAAAGTCCACCCCGTTCTTTCACAGATGGCCACTGCAGGGCTGGAAAGAACCTTTGGAAACAAGTGGGGAGCTGTGCTTCCCTCTTCCACAGCTGACCTTCACAGGGACACACAAACATGGGAGCCAAGCTTGGTCAGCTGTTCACACCTTTTCCATGGCTGGCATCACCTATGCTGGAATGTCCTGGGCTGCAATGCCATGGAATATTTATCTGCTCTTCCGTGAATGGCCTGAGCCCCCTCTTCCACTACTACCCTCCCCACAGCCTGCAGGCTCATGGAAGCTGCACCCTCTCCACAGCTAGCCTCCTCAGGGAAGGTGTGCCCCATCTTCTGCAGCTTGCTTCCCTGAGACGGAACAGGCCCTGGGGATCCAGGCAAGGGAAGCTGCACCCCGTTCCATGACTGGCCTCACAAGGGCTGTCCAAGACCTTGGGTTCCAGGTAATGTAAGATGTAACCTCCTTTTCCACAGCTGGTCTACCCAGGGCTGTGCAATTTCCTGTGAGCTTGGCTGGGGCAACTTGAGCCCCCTCTTCCATAGCTGGCTTCTGGCATGCTGCACAAGCCCTGTGGAGCCAGGACTGCAATGTTGGGACCTTCTTCCATGGCTGGCCTGTACCACACCTTCCATGGCTAGCCTCCCCAGGGCCTGCCAGGAGAGGGAAGCTGTGCTACCTCTTCCATGGCTTTTCTCCTGGGACAGGACGGACCCTGAGGAGACAGTCTGCGGAATCTGTGCCCCCTCTTCTACGGCTGAATTCCCTAGTATAGGATATGCCCTGGGGAACCAGGCCATGGAAACTGTGTCCCCCCCTTTAATGTCTGGCCTCATCAGGCCTGGCAATGCTGTGTGGGGTTCCCTGGCCATTTAAGCCACAACCATACTACCATGGCTGGCCTCCCAAATACCAGCCTAAATGAAGGAGCCAGACCATGTGAGCATCCTCTGGACTAGCCATGTTCTGGGGTGCAAGACCATGTAAGTTGTTCCCCTTCTCCCAGGATTTCCCTGAAACGCATTTTCCATTACTGTTCCCCTGGGGCCTGCAAGCCAGTTGAAGCTAGCCTCTCTTCCACAGCAAGCCTCCACAGGGCCCACAAAACTGGGGAAAGCGTGCTTCCTCTTCTGCAGCTGACATCCCCAAGACAGGGAAGGCCCTGGGAAGCCAGGTGGGGTAAGCTGCATACCTCTCCATGGCTGGCACTCCCTGGACCAGCCATGCCCTTGGGTGTAAGGTCGTGAATGCTGCATCTCCTCTTCCACAGCTAGTCTCTGGAAGCCGTGCCCTCTGTTACACAGCTGGCCTCACCAGGACAGGACAAGCCAGGTAAGGTATGCCTCCTTTCCACGACAGACCTCACCAGGGATGGACAGGTCTTGGGAAGTCATGACAGGGCAGTCACCTCCCTCTTTCAAGGCTGGCCTCCACAGGACTGCATAAGTCCCAAGGATTCAGGCCATTGAAGATGCACCCCCTCTTCTACAACTGGCATCCTGAAGGCCCAATAACACCAAGGAAGCTGCAACAATGAATAAATGGGACCTCCTTAAACTGAGAAGCTTCTGTAAAGCAAAGGACACGGTCACTAAGACAAAAAGGCAACCTACTAAATGGGAGATCTCCACCAACCCCACATCAGACAAAGGCCTGATCTCCAAAATACATAAAAAGACTCAAGAAAGTAGACATTAAAATTCTAAATAACCCAATTTAACAATGGGGTACTGAACTAAACAGAAAATTTCAAATGGCCAAAAGATACTTAAGGACATGTTCAACTTACTCAACTACCAGGGAAAAGCAAATCAAAACAACACTGAGATACCATCTTACATCTGTCAGAATGGCTAAAGTCAAAAACATTAGTGACGGTTTATGCTGGAGAGGATGTGGAGTAAGGGAACACTCATCCATTACTAATATGCAACTACTTTGGAAATCAGTGTGGCTGTTTCTCAGAAAACTGGGAGTCAACCTACCTCGGGATCCATTCTTGGGATACCCAGGAGATACCCAATCATATTACAAAAGCATTTGTTCAACTATGTTTATAGCAAAATTATTTTTAATAACCAGAACCTGGAAACAACCTAGATGCCCCTTAATGGAAGAATGTATAAAGAAGGTGTGGCACATATACACATTAGAGTACTACTCAGCAGTAAAAAGAACAATTACATCTTGAATTTTGCATGCAAATGGATGGAAATAGAAAACACCGTCCTGAGTGAGATAACCCAGACCCAAAAATATGAATATGGTATGTACTCACTCATTAGGGAATTCTAGCCATAAACAAAGGACATTGAGCCTATAGTCATGATCCTAGAGAAACTAAGTAATGAGGTGAACCCAAAGCAAAACATATATAGATCTTCCTGAAAATTGGAAGCAGACAAGATTGCCAGGCAAAAGTTGGGAGGATGGGTGGCAGGGGGAGAGTGAGGTGAATAGGGGAGAAGGAGAGGGTTGGGAAAAGCTTGTGGGACTGGGATGGTAGAGATGGAGGAATATGAAGGACAGATATGTGTGCAGGGAAGGAGATACCTCAATTGAGGGAGCCATTTTGGGGTTGGCAAGAGTCTTGACTCTGGAGGGGTTCCGAGGAGTCCACGGGGATGACACCAGCTAGGACCATGGGCAGTGGAGGAGAGGTTGCCTGAACTGACCTTGTCACATAGTCAGACTGATAACAATCTTGAATGTCACCATAGAACCTTTGTCCAGCAACGGATCGAGACAGAGACCCACATCAGAGCACTGGACTGAGCTCTCAAGGTCCAGTTGCAGAGCAGAAGGAGGGAGAACATGAGCAAGGAAGTCAGGATCACGAGGGGTCGGTCCACCCACTGATACAGTGTAACTGAACTAATGGGACCTCACCAACTCAGGCTGGACTGGGAATGAAGGAACATGGGATCTAACTGGACCCTCTGAATGTGGCTTACAGTTGGGCAGACTGAGGGGCTAATGACAATAACACTGGGATTTGTCTCTACTGCATGGACTGGCTTTTTGGGATCCTATTCTCTTTGGATGCATACTTTGCTCAGCCTGGATGTAGTGCGGAGGGCCTTGGACTTTCTTCCACAGGGCAGGGCAGCTTACCCTCTCTTAGGACTGGAGGGGGTGGGTGTGGGGGGAGTGGGATGGAAGTGGGAGAAGGGGAGGAAGTGGAAATTTTGATTGGTATTATTTTTAAAGTAAGAAAAAAATAATAATAACAAGGGAACTGTACCCTGTCTTCTATGGCTAGCCTCCTCGGGGACTCTCAGGACAGAGAAGCTGCACACACCTCTTCCATGGCTGGTGTCCCCAGGACAGGACAAGACCTGGGGAGTCTGTCCAAGCTAGTTGCTGGCCCCTCTTCCTCTCTGTGGAAGGAAGTGGCCTCTGCAGTGCAGTTCAGGCCATGGGGAACCAGGCTGGAGAATCTGTGTTCCCCTTCCACAGTTGGCCTCTGCAGGACTGGACAGGGCACAGGGAGCCAGGCCAGGGAAAGTGCACACACTATTCCTTATCTGGCCTCACCAGGGCCGGTCAAACCCTGGGGTGTCAGGCCATTAAGCTGCAACTCCCTCTTCCAAGGCTGTCATGCCCAGGGCTGGTCATTCTTTGGGGAGTGAGGCCAGGGAATCTGCACAACCCTCTTCTATGTCCACACTATGCAGTGTTGGACAGACCATGGGTAGTCAGACAGTGTTACTGCGTCCTCGTCTTCCATGTCTGGCCTCTGTTGGGCCAACCAGGCCATGGGGAAACAAGTGGGGGAAGCTGCACCATCCTCTTCTGCAGATGGCCTCTGCAAGGCCAGGTAGATGCTGGGGAGACAGTTGCATAAGTTGTGTCTCCTCTTCCATGGTTGACTTCTTCAGTGCCAGACACACCCTGGGAAGCCAGGCTGGGGAAATCGCTGCCTCTCTTCCACGACTGTCACGGAGCTGGCCAGGCCCTGGGAAGCCTGGCCAGGAAAACTGTGCTCCCTTTTCCACAGCTGTCTTCCACAGTGCTTGGCAGTCTCTGGTGAGCCATGCCCAAGAAGCTGTGTATACCACTTCTGTGACTGGTCCCTTCAGGTGTGGACAGGAATGGCGAGTCTGACTGGGGAATCTGCACCCCTTCTTCAATAACTGGCCTAGGCAGTGCTGTACAAGCCCCGGGGAACCAGACTGGGGATGCTGCTGTGCCACCCACTTCTGTGGCTGGCCACCACAGACCTGGACATTCCCCAAAGCCATGCTGGAGAAGCTGTACCCCCAATTTTATGACTGGCCTCCCAAAGACAGCCTAAGCCCTAGGGTACCAAGCCAGGGGAGCTGTGCTACCTCTTCCATGGCCGTCCACTGCCCCATCTTTAACAAATGGCCTCCCCAGGGCCTGCCAGGGCAAGGACCACATAGCCTGAACTTCCATGACTCTGTGCTCCTCTCTTCCATGGCTGGACTTTGCATATCCTAAAAGGACCTGGGAAGCCAGTCCAGAGAAGCCAACCACTGATCCTGGCAGGCTGAGACAGGCCCTGAGAAGCCCATCTTGGAAAGCTGTGCCCTACCCCTTCCAGAGCTCGTCTCTTCAGGTGCAGACAGAAATAGGAGCTGGCAGGGGGTCTGTGTCCCCTCTTCCACAGATGGACTATGACTTGCCATACATGGCCTGGGGAGCCATGCTGGGGCAGGAGCACTCCCCTCTTCTGTGGCTGCAGTCTGCAGGGCTGGAGGGCCCTGAGGAGCCAGGCCATAAAGTTGCATCCACCTCTGCCAAGGCTGGCCTCTGCAGGTTCAGACATGCACTGGGGAGACAGGCAGGGGGAGCTGCAGACCCCTTTTCCATGGCTGAGCTCCGCAGTGCCATACAAACCTGGGAGTCTCAGACTGGGCACACTATGTCCACCTCTTTCAAGGTCGGCCTCTGCAGGTCAGACAGGCCATGGGTAGTCTGCTGGAAAAGGCTGCATCCCCTCTTCCACTTCTGGCTCCTTAGGTCAGATAATCCCTAGGGAGCCAGAGCATGGAAATATCACCCTCTTTTCCATGTCTGACCTGTCCTTTCTCTTCCAGTACTGACATCCCTAAGATCTGCAAGATTGGGTAAGCTGTGACTCTCTTCCACGGCTAGTATTCCCAAGGACTACCAGGCAAGGGAATCTGTCTCCACTTCAACGACTAAACTCCCAGGACAGGACAGGCCCTGGGGATCCATACCAGGGAATCTGAGCCCCCCTCAACCATGGATGGCCTCTCTAAGACAGGACAGGCATTGCACAGCCATGGCAGAAATGTTGTACAACCCTCTTCCACAGCTGTCCTTCACATGGCCCAATAGGCCCTGGGGAACCAGTCTGTGAATCTGCACCATTCTTACACGGTTGGACTCCTCAGGGAGAGTCAGGACCTCATGAGCTCGCCTCTGGGAGCTGTGCCACCCTTCTTCAATGTCTGGCCTCTGCAGGTCTGGAAATGACCTGGGGACCCAGGCCACGGACGCTGTGATGCCCTTTTATGGCCACTGCAGGTCTGGACAGTCCCTGGGAAGCCTTGCTAGGAAAGCTCTGTCCCCCTCTTCTACAGATGAACTTTCTGGGTGTGGACAGGAATGGGGAGCCTGGCAAGAGTTTCATTGCAACCTCTTCCACAGATGACTTACACAGTCCATACAGGTATGGATAATGACAGCCCCTATCAATACTGACCACAGATTCCATGGGTAGAGATGGGTCAGGATAGTGACAGTACCAATCAGTGCTGACCCTAGTATATGTGGGTAGAAATGGTCAGGACAGGGACAGCCCCTATCAAAACTGACCATAGATTTTTTTTTTTTTGGTTTTTTCAAGACAGAGTTTCTCTGTGGTTTTGGAGCCTGTCCTGGAACTAGCTCTTGTAGACCAGGCTGGTCTCAAACTCACAGAGATCCACCTGCCTCTGCCTCCCTAGTGCTGGGATTAAAGGCGTGTGCCGCCAGCGCCCGGCCTGACCATAGATTCTATGGGTAGAGATGGGTCAGGACAGTGACAGCCCCTATCAATACTGACCATAGATTCTATGGGTAGAGATGGGTCAGGACAGTGACAACCCCTATTGATACTGACCATAGATTCTATGGGTAGAGATGGGTCAGGACAGTGACAGTCCAAATCAGGGCTGATCATAGTGTTGTTGGGTAGAGATGGTCAGGATAGTGACAGCCACCATCAGTGCTGATTATAGTATATGTGGGTAGAGATGGGTAGGATTTTCGTCTCTTAGTGTTGGTGGTCATCTTTCTGGGTATAAAGTTGTCATATGACAGGGTATAGAGATGTCATCTGTATAGGGTTGTCAAAGGATATAGGGTTGCCATTTGACAGGGTATAGGGATAATTGTCATCTGTCAGAGAATAGCATTGTGATCTCTCAGGGTATAGTGTTGTTTGTTATCTGTCAGGGTATAGAGTTGGTTGTGTTCTAGAGGGTATTGGGTTGTCATCTTTCAGAGTATAGGGATTGTTGTCATCTGTCAGGGTATAGGTTTGGTTGTCATTTTTCTGTGTATAGAGCTGGGTATCATCTGTCAAAGTTTAGGTTTGTCATTTGTGAGGGGGATAGGATTGTCATTTTCAGGGTATAGGGTTCTCATCTGTCAGGGATAGGGTTGGTTGTCATCTGTCAGGGAATAGGATGGTCTTCTGTCAAGGTCTAAGTTTGGTTGTCATCTGTTGGGTTATAGGTTTGGTTGCCATCTGGCAGGCTATATGATTAGTTGTCATCAGTCATGGTATAATGTTACTTGACATCTGTCTCTGTTTAGGGTTGTCATCTGTCAGGGTATAAAGTTGTCATATGTCAGGGAATAGAGGTGGCATCTGTAAGGGTATAGGGTTGTCATCTGTCAGAGTATAGACATATTATCTCTGAGGGTTTATAGTTGTAAATTGTCAGGTTATAGTGTTGGATGTCATCTGTCAAGGTATAGTGTTGTCATCTGTAAGTGTATAGGGTTGATTGGTCTATCATATGTCAGGATAAAGGGTTGACATCTGTAAGGTTATAGGGTTGTCATTTGTCAGAGTATATGGTTATTTTCTGTCAGGGTATCAGGTTGTTTGTCATCTGTCATGGTATAGGGCTGGTTGTAAAATGTCAGTGTATAAGACTGTCATCTTTCAGAGTGTGTTTGGTTGTCATCTATCAGGTTATAGGGTTGTTTTTCATCCGTTAGATATAAGGTTGATTGTTCTCTGTATGGGTATAAGGTTGTCATCTGTCAGGGAATAAAGTTGTCATCTGTCATGAAATAAAGTTGTCATCTGTCAGGGTATAGCATTGTCATCTTTCATGGTATAGGGTTGGTTGTCATCTGTCAGGGTCTATTGTTGGCATTTGTAAAGGTGTATGTTTGTCAACTGTCAGGGTATAGAGTTGGTGGTCATCTGTTTGGGTAGAATGTTGGTTGTCATCTGTCAGGGTATATAGTTGGCAGTTTTAAAGGTATATGTTTGTCAACTGTCAGGGTATAGAGTTGGTGTCAACTGTCTGGGTAGAATGTTGATATAGTTGTCATCTGTCAGGGAATATAGTTGGTTGTCATAATGTCAGAATATATGGTTGGTAGTCATCTGTCAGGGTATAGAGTTATCTGTCAGGGGTTTAGATTTGTAATCTGACAGGGTATAGTCTTATAATACCTCAGGTATAGGGTAAGTTGTCATCTGTCAGGGTATAAGTATGTCATCATTCAGGGTATAGGGTTGCTTGTATTCTGTCAAGGTATAAGGTTGTTATCTGGCAGGGTATAGGTTTGGTTGTCATCTGTCAGGGCATAGTGTCAGCATCTGACAGGGTATAAGGTTGTTATCTCTGAGGGTATAAAGTTGGTTGTCTCCTTTCAGGGTATAGGGTTGCCATCTATCAGAGTACAGGTTTGATTGTCATATGTCAGGGTATAAGTTCATCATCTGTTACTGTATAAATTAAATGGAGAGAAACTTAAAGCCATCCCACTAAAATCAGGAACACGCCAAGGCTGTCCACTCTCCCCATACCTCTTCAATATAGTTCTTGAAGTCTTAGCAATAGCAATAAGACAACATAAGGGGATCAAGGGGATTCGAATTGGAAAGGAAGAAGTTAAACTTGCGTTATTTGCAGATGATATGATAGTGTACTTAAGCGACCCCAAAAACTCCACCAAAGAACTTCTATAGCTGATAAATACCTTTAGTAATGTGACAGGATACAAGATCAACTCCAAAAAATCAGTCGCCCTCTTATACACAAAGGATATGGAAGCAGAGAGGGAAATAAGAGAATCATCACCTTTCACGATAGCCACAAACAGCATAAAATATCTTGGGGTAACTCTAACCAAGGAAGTGAAGGATCTATTTGAAAAGAACTTTAAGTCTTTGAAGAAAGAAATTGAAGAGGATTCCAGAAAATGGAAGGATCTCCCTTGCTCTTGGATTGGGAGGATCAACATAGTAAAAATGGCAATTCTACCAAAGTCAATCTATAGATTCAATGCAATCCCCATCAAGGTCCCATCAAAATTCTTCACAGATCTTGAGAGGACAATAATCAACTTTATATGGAAAAACAAAAAACCCAGGATAGCCAAAACAATCTTATACAATAAAGGAACTTCTGGAGGCATTACCATCCCTGACTTCAAACTCTATTACAGAGCTACAGTATTGAAAACAGCTTGGTACTGGCATAAAAACAGAGAAGTCGACCAATGGAATCGTATAGAAGACCCGGATTTTAACCCACAAACCTATGAACACCTCATTTTCGATAAAGGAGCTAAAAGTGTACAATGGAAGAAAGAAAGCATCTTCAACAAATGGTGCTGGCACAACTGGATGTCAACCTGCAGAAGAATGAAAATAGACCCATATCTATCACCATGCACAAAACTCAAGTCCAAATGGATCAAAGACCTCAATATCAATCTGAACACACTCAACCTGATAGAAGAGAAAATGGGAAGTACCCTACAACATATGGGCACAGGAGATCGCTTCCTATGTATAACCCCAGCAGCACAGACATTAAGGGCAACATTGAATATATGGGACCTCCTGAAACTGAGAAGCTTCTGTAAAGCAAAGGACACTGTCACTAAGACAAAAAGGCACCCTACTGACTGGGAGAAGATCTTCACCAACCCCGCAACAGACAAAGGTCTGATCTCCAAAATATATAAAGAACTCAAGAAACTAGACGTTAAAATGATAATTAACCCAATTAAAAAATGGGGCACTGAACTGAACAGAGAATTCTCAACAGAAGAAGTTCAAATGGCCAAAAGATACTTAAGGTCATGCTCAACCTCCTTAGCAATAAGAGAATTGCAAATCAAAACAACTTTGAGATATCATCTTACACCTGTCAGAATGGCTAAAATCAAAAACACCAAAGATAGCTGGAGAGGTTGTGGAGAAAGGGGTACCCTCATCCATTGCTGGTGCGACTGCAAACTTGTGCAACCACTTTGGAAATCAGTGTGGCGGTTTCTCAGAAAAATTGGGATCAACCTACCCATGGACCCAGCAATACCTCTCCTGGGAATATACCCAAGAGATTCCTTATCATATGACAAAAGCATTTGTTCAACTATGTTCATAGCAGCATTATTTGTAATAGCCAGAACCTGGAAGCATCCTAGGTGTCCTTCAATGGAATAATGGATGAAGAAAGTGTGGAATATATACACATTAGAGTACTACTCTGCAGTAAAAAGCAGTGACTTCTCGAATTTTGCATGCAAATGGATGGAAATAGAAAATACTATCCTGAGTGAGGTAACCCAGACCTGAAAAGAAGATCATGGGATGTACTCACTCATAATTGGTTTCTAGCTATATATATGGGGCCTCTGAGTCTATAATATGTGGTCCTAAAGAAGCTAAACAAGAGGGCAAACCCAAGGAAAAACATATAGTCATCCTCCTGGCTATGGGAAGTAGACAAGAGTGCCGGGCAAAAAATTGGAATCTTGGGGGTAGGGTGGGATGGGGGTAAGGGGAGATGGAGAAAGAAAAGTGTGAAGGAGAGGATGAGGGGAACTTGGGGAAACGGGATGATTGGGGATATAGGAAGGTTGGATAGGGGAGCAGTGAAACTCATATCTTAGTTAAGGGAACCACCTAAGGGTTGGCAAGAGACTTGAACTTGGGGTGGCTACCAGATGCCCAGGGCAATGTTCCCAGTTAATCCCTTGGGCACCTGAGGATAGGGAACCTGAAATGAACCTATCCTATAGCCATACTGATGAATATCTTGCATATCACCATAGAACCTTCATCTAGCGATGGATGGAGATAGAGACAGAGACCCACACTGGAGCACTGGACTGAGCTCCCAAGGTCCTAATGAGGAGCAGAATGAGGGAGAACATGTACAACGAAGTCAGGACCACGAGGGGTGCACCCACCCACTGAGACAGTCGGACCGATCTATTGGGAGCTCACCAAGGCCAGCTGCACTGTGACTGAAAAAGCATGGGATAAAACCGGACTCTCTGAACATGGCGGACAATGAGAGCTGACAAGAGGCCAAGGACAATGGCACGGGGTGTTGATCCTACTTCAGGTTCTGGCTTTGTGGGAGCCTAGACAGTTTGGATGTTCAACTTCCTAGATCTGGTGGAGGGGGAGGACCTTGGACTTTCCACTGGGCAGGGAACCCTGACTGCTCCTGGGACTGGAGAGGGAGGAGAAGAGGAGTGGGGAGGAGGGGGAGAGGGGTGGGAGGAGGGGGAGGGAAATGGGAGACGGGGAGGAGGCTGAAAATTTTTTTTCAATAAAAAAATAAATAAATAAAAATAAAAAAGAATAAAAAGAAAAAGAAAGAATAAATGTGAAAATTTCATTCATAATAAAAAACATTGGGGCTGGTGAAATGACTCGGAGTAAAGAAAAGTAATCTAGTGTACTTAAGCCCTGTGTTTGAACCCTGGGACCCATATGACACAGAGAGAGAACCAATACCTGCAAGGTGTTCTACTGGTCTACACAAACACACACACACACGTTATGAGACAATGTTTTAACAATAAAAATGTGCTCTTAACAATATTCTTTACAGGTGACTTCACTGATTTGGCAAAGACGTGGACTTGTTGACACCCCCCGCCCTGCCACCACCACCACCCAAACTGTTCTGCAATTACGTGGTGCTCTGCATCTTGCCTTTTGCAAGCAGGTTCAGTCCAGCTCACTCCGTTGGCTTTGAAGGCACTCTGTCTGTAGCCAAACACAATGACTGGTCAGCAAGAACAAGCAGATGCTGGGCTGATTGCTTACAACTGTTAAGACAAAGCTTTTTAAATTTCCTGAGGCGACTTTCTCCAGAGTTACCTTTCCTTTCTGTTCCTGGTGTTCAGGGGTAAGTCAAGGCAGCCACCAGGAAAACTTGGGTCTGTTAGCAATGGCCTTTAAGTGTTTCTTTAAACTTGGTGCTGGATCAACTCCAGAAGACCAACCCTGGAGTGCACAAAGGATTTGTGCCTGGCAAGGAGAGTTACAGATGTGCGCCCTCTGGTGGCGTCAGAGGTGCAAGACAAGAGTAAATTTTTAGGAGCATTACAGATGTGCGCTCTCTGGTGGCTTCAGAGTTGCAGGACAAGAGTAACAATTGGGACTGAATAAGCATGGGTTGAAACTGGACTCTCTGAACATGGCGGACAATGAAGGCTGATGAGAAGCCAAGGACAATGGCACTAGGTTTCGATCCTAATACATGAACTGGTTTTGTGGGAGCTTAGCCTGTTTGGACGATCACCTTCCCGGACCTAGATAGAAGTGGGAGGACCTTGGTCTTCCCGCAGGGCAGGGAATTTGTACTGCTCTTCAGTATGGAGAAGGATGGGGAATGAAGTGGGGGGAGGAGAAGAGGAGTGGGGATAGGGAAAGGGGAGTGGGGGGAGGGGCAATATGTGGGAGGAGGGGGAGGGAAATGGGGAACGGGGACAGGTGAAATTTTAATTAAAAAAGAATAAAAATAATTTAAAAAAATAAAAAATAAAGTCAACACACTGGTGGGTAGAAACCATTCTGCCCAGGCTGTGATTATCTGATGAGGTGTGGAGAAGGGGCGCTGAAAATGTTCTCAGTTGAAATACAGAAATAAAAATTCATACCTCTGGGACTACACTTACACAAGGATTAAAGGCAGCATTAGCTTGTGACATTTTCTAAATCATAAACAATACTTGTTTCCCTCTTTCTCATACTTCAAACCACCGTGTAGAAAACACCCTCACTTTGGAAATTATAAAAATTATCAGGTCATTTAGGCTATGTTGACAATGAAAAGGAGACAGGGAGTGGAATTCATGTAAAATCATGACCCCCAAATTGAGCTATTATGGAAAAATTGTTTGAACAACTGAAACTTCAACCCAAATAGATTGTTCTGTTATCTCATCATCCCTGTATGGACATGATCAAGTCCCTCAGCCTTGGGGATTATTTAGAAAGGTCTGTAGGATATAATCAAAACTGAAAGAGGCTCGACGGCACCTTCTTATGGTTTGCTAGCAGCTTCTTTTTCTTTCTTTTTCCCCTGTAATCACTACAATCAACTTGGATTTTTTTTTACTTTATTAATACTAGGAATCAAAATTTCCACTTCCTCCTCTCCTCCCACTTCTCTCCCAGTTCCCCACTAACCCTTCTTCCTCCCCTCGAGTCCTAAGAGAGTTTAGGGTACCCTGCCCTGTGGGAAGTCCAAGGCACTCCACCCTCCATCCAGGCTTAGGAAGGTGTGCATCCAAATACTAGGATCCCAAAAAGCCAGTCCATGCAGTAGACACAAATCCCAGTGCCATTATCATTGGCTTCTCAGCCTGCACCAATTGTCAACCACATTCAGAGGGTCCAGTTTGATCCCATGCTCGTTCAGTCCCAGTCCAGCTGGCTTTGGTGAGCTCCCATTAGCTCAGGCACACTGTCTCAGTGGGTGGACCAACCCCTCGCAGTCTTGACTTCCTTGCTCATATTCTCCCTCCTTCTGCTCTTCAACTGGACTATGGGAAGCAATTCCAGTACTCCCATGTGGTTCTCTGTTTCTATCTCCAACTGTCACCGGATGAAGGTTCTATGGCGACATTAAAGATAGTCATCAGTCTGGCTATGGGACAAGGTCAGTTCAGGCACACTCTCCTCTGCTGCCCAGGGTCCTAGCTGGGGACATCCCAGTAGACATCTGGGACCCCCCTCTAGAGTAAAACCTCTTGTCAACCCCACAATGCCTCCCTTAATTAAGATATCTTCTTCCCTGCTCCCATATCTGTCCTTCCTCCATCTCAACCATCCCATTCTCCCAGGCTCTCCCCAACCCTTCCTTTCTCCCTCTCTCACCCATCTCCACTTCCCCCACCCCACACCCACACCCATGCTCCCAACTTTTGCCTAGTGATCTTGTCTGCTTCAAATTTCCAAGAGGATCTATATATGTTTTTGTTTGGTTTCATCTTATTACTTAGGTTTTCTAGGATTGTGAATCATAGGCTCAGTGTCCTTTGTTTATGGCTAGAATTAACTAATGAGTGAGTACAAACCATATTCATCTTTTTGGGTCTGGATTACCTCGCTCAGGATGGTGTTTTCTACTTCCATCCATTTGCATGCAAAATTCAAGATGTCATTGATTTTTACTGCTGAGTAGAACTCTAATGTGTATATGTGCCACACTTTCTTTATCCATTCTTCCAGGTTCTGGCTATTACAAATAATGCTGCTATGAACATAGTTGAACAAATGTGTGTAGTATGATTGGGCATGTCTTGGGTATATTTCCAAGATTGGTATTGCTGGGTCCTGAGGTAGGTTGATTCTCAATATTCTGAGAAACCACCACACTGATCTCCAAGTGGTTGCACAAGTTTGCATTCACACTAGCAATGGATGAGTGTTCCCCTTACTCAACATCCTCTCCACCATAGGTTATCATTGGTGTTTTTTATTTTAGCCATTCTGTCAGGTGTAAGATGGTATCTTTTTTTTAATTCTTTATTTTTTTTTCCATTCAAAAATTTACACTTTCTCCCCTCCTCCCACTCCCCTCCTGCTCCCCCACTCATCCTCCTCTCTCCCCTTCCCTCCTTAAGAGAGGGCAGGGAACCCTACCTGTGGGAAGTCTAAGGCCTTTCCCCCACATCCAGGCCTAGGAAGCTTTGCGTCCAAATAGACTAGGGTCTCAAAAAGTCAGTACATGCAGTAGAAACAGGTCCTAGTGCCTTTATCAATGGGTTCTCAATGAGCCCCATTGTCAGCCACATTCAGGGAGTCTGGTTTGATCAGAAGCTCCTTCAGTCCCAGTCCAACTGGATTTGGTGAGCTCCCATTAGAACAGGCACACTGTCTCAGTTGGTGGACCAACCCCTTGCAGTCCTGACTTCCTTGCTCATCTTCTCCCTCCTTCTGCTCTTCAACTGGACCTTGAGAGCTCAGTCCGTTGCTCTGATGAGGGTCTCTATCTCCATCCATTGCCAGACAAAGATTCTATGGTGATATTCAAGATAATCATCAGTGTGATAGTGGGGCAAGGACAGTTCAGGCACCCTCTCCTCTGCTGCCCAAGGACCTAGCTGGGGACATCCCTGTGGACACCTGGGATCCTCTCTAGAGGCAAGTCTCTTGCCAACGTTAAAATGGCTCCCTTAATGTGGATATCTTCTTCCCTGCTCCTATATTTGCCCTTCCTCCATCTCCACCCTCCCACTCCCCAAGCTCTCTCCAGTCTTTCCCTTGCCCCTTCCCTCTCCCCTTCTCTCCTTTCCCCCTCCCAGTACCCACCCTTACCCCCACCCCATGATCCCAAGTTTTGCCTGGTGATCTTGATTGCTTCCAATTTCCAGGAGTATCTATATATGTTTTTCTTTGTGTGCACCTTGTTATTTGGCTTCTCTAGGCTGGCAAACTATAGGCTTAATATCCTTTGTTTATGGCTAGAGTCCACTAATGAGTGAGTACATACCGTGTTCATCTTTTTGGGTCTGGGTTATCTCACTCAGGATAGTGTTTTCTATTTCCATCAATTTACATACAAAATTCAAGGTGTCATTATTTTTTTACCACTAAGTAGTACTCTAATGTGTGTGTGTGTGTGTGTGTATGTGTGTGTGTGCGTGTGTATTCCATACTTTCTTTATCCATTCTTCCATTGAGGGGCATCTAGGTTGTTTCCAGGTTCTAGTTATTATAAATAATACTGCTATGAACATAGTTGAACAGATGCTTTTGTAGTATGATTGGGCATCTCTTGAGTATATTCCCAAGAGCGGTATTGCTGGATCCCAAGGTTGATTGATTCCCAATTTCCAGAGAAATGGCCACACTGATTTCCAAAGTGGTTGCACAAGTTTGCATTCCCACCAACAATGGATGAATGTTCCCCTTATTCCACATCCTCTCCAGCATAGGCTATCATTGATTTTAGCCTTTCTGACAGGTGTAAGATTGTATCTCAAAGTTGTTTTGATTTGCCTTTCCCTGATCGCTAAAGAGGTTGAACATGATCTTAAGTGTCTTTTGGCCATTTGAACTTCTTCTGATGAGAATTCTCTTTTCAGTACAGTACCCTATTTTTTAATTGAGATAATTGGAATTTTAATGTCCAGTTTTTTGAGTTCTTTATGTATTTTGGAGATCAAGCCTTTGTCTGATGTGGGGTTGGTGAAGATCTTCTCCCATTCAGTAGGATGCCTTTTTGTCTTAATGACAATGTCCTTTGCTTTAAAGAAGCTTCTCAGTTTCAGGAGGTCCCATTTATTCAGTGTTGCTCTTATTGTCTGTGCTACTGGGGTTATATTTAGGAAGTGGTCTCCTGTGCTCATGTGTTACATCTACTTCCCACTTTCTCTTCTATCAGGTTCAGTGTGGTCAGATTTATATTGTGGTCTTTAATCCTTTTGGGCTTGAGTTTTGTACACGGTGATAGTTATGGATCTATTTTCATTCTTCTACAGGTTTACATCCAGTTATGACAGCTCCATTTGTTGAAGATGATTTCTCTCTTCCATTGTATATTTTTAGCTCCTTTGTCAAAAATCAGGTGTTCATAGGTTTGTGGGTTAATATCCATGTTTTCTATTCAATTCCATTGGTCGAATTCTCTGTTTTCATGCCAATACCAAGCTGTTTTCATTACTGTAGTTCTGTAACAGTTTGATGTCGGGAATGGTAATGCCCCTGGAAGTTCCTTTAATTGTACAGAATTGTTTTGGCTATCCTGGGTTTTTTGCTTTTCCATATAAAGTTGACTATTTTTCTCTTAAGGTCTGTGAAGAATTTTGTTGGGATTTTGGTAGGGATTGGTATTAAAATTAAAGATCACCTTTAGTATGTTGATCCTACCCATCCAAGAACATGGGAGATCCTTCCATTTTCTGATATCCTCTTCAATTTCTGTCTTCAAAGACTTAAAAAGTTCTTGTCAAATTGATCTTTCACTTCCTTGGTTAGTGTAACCCAAAGATACTTTGTCATTTATGGCTATCATGAAAGATGACGTTTCTCTGATTTCCCTCTCCACTTCTTTATCCTTTGCATATAGGAGGGTTACTGTCATTTTTGAGTTGATCCTGTATCCTGCCACATCACTGAAGGTATGTATCACCTGTAGGAGTTCTCTAATAGAGTTTTTGGGGTCACTTATATACACTATCATATCATCTGCAAGTAATGAAAGTTTGACTTCTTCCTTTCCAATTCAAATCCCCTTGATCTCCTTATGTTGTCTTATTGCTATTGCTAGAACTTCAAGCACCTTGTTGAAGAGATATGGAGAGAGTGGACAGCCTTGTCTTGTACCTAATTTAGTGGAATAGCTTTGAGTTTCCTTATATTTAATTTGATGTTGGCAGTCGGCTTGCTGTATATTGCTTTTCTTATATTTAGATATGAACCTTGTATCCCTAATCTCTCTAAGACCTTTATCATAAAGGGGTGTTGAATTTTTCAAATGCTTTTTCAGCATCTAATGAAATGATCATATGGTTTTATTCTTTCAGTTTATTTATATCATGAATTACATTAATAGATTTTCATATGTTGAACCGGCCCTGCATCTCTGGGATAAAGCCTACTTGATCATAATGGATGATTTTTTTTTGATGTGTTCTTGGATTCTGTTTGCCAGTATTGTATTGAGAATTTTTGCATCGATGTTCTGTAATTCTCTTTCTTGGTTGAGTCTTTGTGCAGTTTTGGTATCAGGGTAACTGTAGCTTCATAATAAGAATTTGGCAATGACTCTTCTGCTTTATTATGTGGAACACATTAAGGAGTATAGTTATTAGCTCTTCTTGGAAGGAAGGTCTGGTAGAATTCTTCCCTAAAACCGTCTGGTCCTGGGTTTTTTTTTTTTTTTTTTTTTTTTTTTTTTTTTTTTTGTTGGGAGGTTTTTCACGACAGCTTCTATTTCCTCGTGACTTATAGGTCTCTTTAAATTGTTCACCTGGTCTTGATTCAGTTTTGGTATGTGATATTTATCTAGAGACATGTCCATTTCTTTTACATTTTTCAACTTTGTGGCATATAGGTCTTTGTAGTAAGACCTAATGATTTTCTGAATTTCCTCAGTGTCTGTTGTTACATCCCCCTTTTAATTTCTGATCTTACTAATTTGCATGTTCTCTCTCCACCCTTTGATTAGTTTAAATAGGGATTTGTTAATTTTGTTGATTTTCTCAAAGAATCAGCACTTTGTTTAATTGATTCTTTGGATTGTTGTCTGTTTCTATTTTGTTGATTTCAGCCCTCAGTTTGATTATTTCCAGTCTTCTACTCCTCCTGGTGAGTCTGCTTCTTTTTTTCTAGAGTTTTCAGGTGTGCTGTTAAATCTCTAATGTGAGCTTTCTCTATTTTCTTTATGTGGGCACTTATGCTATGAACTTTCCTCTTAGCACTGCTTTCATAGTGTCCCATAGGTTTGGGGATGTCATGTCTTCATTTTTGTTGAATTCAAAAAAGGCTTTCACTTCTTTCTTTCTTTCTTTCTTCCTTGACCCATGGGTGGTTCAGTAGTTGACTGTTCAGTTTCCATGAGCTTGTAGGTTTTCTGGGGGTAGAATTGTTGTTGAATTCTAACTTTATTCCATGGTGATTCGATAGTACACAGGTGGTTACTACAATTTTTTTGTATCTGTGGATTTTGCTTTGTTACTGGTTATGTGATCAATTTTTGAGAAGGTTCCATGAGATGCTGAGAAGAAGGTATATTCTTTCCTGTTTGGGTAAAATGTTCTATAGATGTCTGTTAATTCCATTTGATCCATGGCTTCTGTTAGTTCTCTTATTTCTCTGTTAAGTTTCTGTCTGGTTGACCTGTCCATTGGTAAGAGAAGAGTGCTGAAATCTCCTACTATTAATATTTAGGGTTTGATGTGTGCTTTGAGTTCTAGTAAAGTTTCTTTTACATATGTGGGTGCTTTTATATTAGGAGCATAGATATTCAGGATGGAGACTTCATCTTGATGAATTGTTCCTGTTATGTATATAAAGTGTCCTTCTCCATCTTTTCTGATTGATTTTAGTTTGAAATCAGTTTTGTTAGATATTAGTATAGCCACACTCACATGCTTCTGTTTGCTTGGAAAACCTTTTCCCAGCCCTTTACTCTGAGGTAGTGTCTGTCTTTGAGGTTGAGGTGTGTTTCTTGTAAATAACAGAATGTTGGATCCTGTTTTCGTATCCATTCTCTTAAGCTGTGTCTTTTTATATGTGAATTGAGTCCATTGATATTAAGCAATATTAATGACCAGCAGTTGTTAACTCTGGCTATCTTTCTGGTGGTAGTGTTTGTGTGTTTCCCTTCTTTGAGTTGTGCTGGTGGAGGATTGTCAGATGACTGTGTTATTATGGGTGTTGTTGGCTTCCTTGGTTTGTGGTTTTCCTTCTAGTATTTTCTGTAAGGCTGGCTTTGTGGCTACGTATTGTTTAAATCTGTTTTTGTACTGGAATATCTTGTTTTCTCCATCGATGGTGAATGAAAGCTTTTCTGGGTACAGTCGTCTGGGCTTCATCCCTGGTCTCTTGGTGTCTGCAGCACATCTATCCAAGGCCTTCTGGCTTTCATGGTTTACATTGAAAAGTCAGGTGTAATTCTGATATGTTTCCCTTTATATGTTACTTGAACTTTTTTCTTTGCAGCTCTTAGTATTGGTTTTTTTTTTTTTTTTTTTTTTTTTTTTTTTTTTTTTTTTTTTTTTTTGGATTTTTCGAGACAGGGTTTCTCCATAGCTTTTGGTTCCTGTCCTGGAACTACCTCTTGTAGACCAGGCTGGCCTTGAACTCACAGAGATCCACCTGCCTCTGTCTCCCGAGTGCTGGGATTAAAGGCGTGTGCCACCACCGCCCGGCAATATTCTTTATTTTTTCTGTATGTTTTTGTTTTGGTTATTTCATGTTGAGGGCTTTTTTTGATCCAGTATATTTGCTGTTCTGTTATCTTCTTGATCCTTCATAGGAATATCCTTCTTTAGGTTGGGACTGAGCTCCCAAGGTCCAGTTGAAGAGCAAAAGGATGGACAGTGTGATCAAGGAAGTCAAACCATGAGGGGTTCACCCACTGAGATAGTGTTCCTGAATAATGGGAGCTGCCCAACTCCAACTTAATTGGGAATGAAAAAGTATGGGACCAAAATAGTCTGTCTGAATGTGGTTGACAGTTCTGGAAGACAGAGGGGCCAATGACAGTGACACTGGGATTTGTCTCTACTGCATGTACTGGCTTTTGGGGATCCTATTCTCTTTGGATGTATACCTTGCTCAACCTGGATGTAATGGGGAGGGCCTTGGACTTTCCACAAGGCAGGGTACCTTGCCCTTTCTTATGATTGGAGGGGTTGGGGAGAAGGGTCTGTGGAGGGTGAGAGGGAAGTGGAAGGAGGGGAGGAAGTGGGAATTTGTACTGGTATTTTTTTAAGTAATAACATAATAATAATAATAAGTTATTAAGTAAATAAAATAAACTGTTAAATGACAATTAATTTTATACCCTGAGAGATGAAAATACTATAAAAGGCAAGAGGTCCCTGCTCCTATGCTGAGAGGATCCAGATAGGTGAGTAAGTGATCCCATGGCCTGAAGATCCCCATGAAAGTGAGTACAGGCCTCCTCCAACTCCCTAAGCTTTTCTGGCCATCCAGTGGGGTGTTTCTTGGCTGTTGGCTCTGTTTAGCACATTCCAGCCTGCCCCCAAGCACCCCCTTTTCATCTGTGAGGTCTTTGGATCCCCTAACTCAGCCTGCTCTGGTGCTGAGAGGTTGGGGAGCCGGTGGGAGTATCCTTGCCTCTAACGTTTCTTTGTACCACCCCACCCTGCATTCCAAGCCCATCCTTTTGTCTTTGAGGTCCTTAGAGCCAGGCAAGAGGTCCCTGCTCCTGTGCTGAGAGTATCCAGACAAAAAGAGATGGGCAGGCGCCAATGCAAGAATTTTTCCAACAACCTGAAAAGCAACATGATAACACCAGAATCCAGCAAACATGCAACAGGAAGACTTGAAAATCCTAACCCAGAAGAAGTAGAAGAAATCAACTTTAAAAATAACCTTATGAAAATGATCGAGACCCTTAAAAAGGAGGTGAAAAACTCCCTTGAAGAAATTGAAGAGAAGACAAAAAAAAGTTAAAAGATTAATAAATCCCTCAATGATTCCCAAGAAAATCAAGAAAAAGCAATCAAACTGGTAAAGGAAACAGTACAAGACTTGAAAACCAAAATGGAGGTAATGAAGAAAACACAAACAAAGAGATGGCTAAATATGGAAAATCTGGGTAAATGAACAGGAACTACAGAGACAAGTATAACCAACAGAATACAAGAGATAGAAGAAAGAATCTATCTATCAGAATTACACCTGACTTCTCTGTGTAAACCATGAAAGCCAGAAGGTCCTGGATAGATGTGCTGCAAACACTAAGAGACCATGGATGAAGCCCAGACTACTGTACCCGGAAAAGCTTTTATTCACCATCGATGGAGAAAACAAGATATTCCAGGACAAAAACAGATCTAAAAAATAAGTATCCACAAACTCAGCCTTACAAAAAGCACTAGAAGGAAAACCTCAACCCAAGGAAGCTAGTTACACCTACAATAACACAGACATCTGATAACCCCCAACAGCATAACCCAAAGAAGGAAAACACACAAACACTACCACCAAAAATTAACTGGAGCTAACAACCACTGATCATTAATATTGCTTAATATCAATGAACTCAATTCACATATAAAAAGACACAGGTTAAGAGAATGGCTATGAAAACAGGATCCAGCTTTCTGCTGTTTACAAGAAACACACCTTAACCTCAAAGACAGACACAACCTCAGAGGAAAAGGTTGGGAAAGGTTTTCCAGTCAAATCATCCAAAGAAACAAGCGGGTGTGGCTGTACTATCTAACAAAATTGATTTCAAACTAAAATCAATCAAAAGAGATGGAGAGGGACACTTTATACTCATGACAGGAACAGTTCATCAGGATGAAGTCTCAATCCTGATTATCTACGCCCCTAATATAAATCACCCACTTATGTAAAAGAAACATTACTAAAACTCATATCACACATCAAAACTCACACACTAATATTAGATTTCAGCACTCCTCTCTCACCAATAGACAGATCAATCAGACAGAAACTTAACAGAAATAAGAGAACTAACAGAAGCCATGAATCAAATGGACTTAACAAACATCTTTAGAACGTTTCACCCAAACATGAAAGAATATACTTTCTTCTCAGCACCTCATGGGACCTTCTCAAAAATTGATCACATACTTGGTAACAAAGCAAACATCCACAGAATAAAAAAAATGGAGTAATCAATGGATCACCATGGAGTAAAGCTAGAATTTAACAACAATTCCACCCCCAGAAAGCCTACAAGATTATGGAAACTGAACACTCAACTACTGAACCACCCCTGGGTCAAGGAAGAAATAAAGAAAGAAATTAAACTCTTCCATGCATTCAAGAAAAATGAAGACACAACATACCCATACCTATGGGACACTATGAATCCAGTGCTAAGAGGAAAGTTTATAGCACTAAGTGCCCACATAAAGAAAATGGAGAAAGCTCACAACAGAGACTTAACAGCACACCTAAAAGCTCTAGAAAAAAAGAATCAATGAAACAAAGAGCTGGTTCTTTGAGAAAATCAACATGATTGACAAACCCTTATCCAGACTAATCAAAAGGCAGAGAGATCACCCAAATTAACAAAATCAGAAACAAAAAGAGAGGCATAACCACAGACATGAAGTAAATTCAGAGAATCGTTAGGTTATACTACAAAACCCTGTACTCCACAAATTTGAAAAATGTAAAAGAAATTGACAATTTTTTAGATAGATACCAAATACCAAAATTAAATCAAGACCAATTGAACAATTTAAATAGACCTATAAGCTGTGAGGACATAGAAGCTGTCATCAAAAATCTCCAACCAAAAAAGCCCAGGGCTGTATGGTTTTAGTGCAGAATTCTACCAGAACTTACAAGAAGACCATACTCCTCAAATCATTACACATAATAGAAACATAAAGATCACTACCAAAATCTTTATATTATGCTACAATTACCCTGATACCAAAACCACACAAAGACTCAACCAAGAAAGAGTGTTATAGACCAGCCTCACTCATGAACATCAATGCAAAAATTCTCAATAAAATTCTGGCAAATACTGAATCCAAGAACACATTAAAAATCATCCATAATGATCAAGTACACTTCATTCCAGAGTTCAGGGTTGGTTTAACATATGAATATCTGTCAATGTAACCCATCATATAAATAAACTGAAAGAAAATAAATACATATGCTCATTTCATTAGATGCTGAAAAAGCATTTGACAAAATTCAACACCCCTCATGATGAAGGTCTTAAAAAAATTAGAGATACAAGAATTATATCTACATATAATAAAAGCAATATACAGAAATCCAAGACCTAACATCAATTAAACTGAGAGAAACTCAAAGTGATTCTACTAAAATCAGGAACAAGACATGGCTGTCCACTCTCTTCATATCTCAGCAACATAGTGTTTGATGTTTTAGCAATAACAATAAGAAAACATAAGAAGATCAAGGGGATTCAAATTGGAAAGGAAGAAGTCAAACTTTCATTATTTGCAGATGATATGATAGTGTACATAAGCGACCACAAAAACTCCAGCAAAGAACTCCTACAGCTGATAAACACTTTTAGTAGCATGGCAGCATACAAGATCAATTCCAAAAAATCAGTAGCCCTCCAATTAAAAACAGGATAAAGAAGCTTAGAGGAAAACCAGAGAAGCATCACCTTTCACAATAGCCACAAATAACATAAAATTTCTCGGTTTAACACTAACCAAAGAAGTGAAAGACCTATTTGACAATAACTTTAAGGCTTTGAAGACAGATATTGAAGAAGATACCAGAAAATGGAAAGATCTCCCATGCTCTTGGATTGGCAGGATCAAAATAGTAAAAATGGCAACTCTACCACAGCAATCTATAGATTCAATGCAATCCCTACCAAAATCCCAACAAAATTCTTCACAGCCCTTGAAAAAACAATAATCAACTATATTTGGTAAAACAAAAAACCCAGGATAACCAAAACAATCCTATACAATAAATGAATTTCCGGGAGCATTTCAATCCCTGACATCAACTCTATTACAGAGCTACAGTAATGAAAATAGCTTGGTATTGGCATAAAAACAGAGATATTGACCAATGGAATCAAATCGAAGACCTGGATTAAACCACACAGCTATGAACAACTGATTTTTGAAAAAGAAGCTAAAAGTATACAATGGAAGAAATAAAGCATATTTAACAAATGGTATAGGCATAACTGGATGTCAACCTGTAGAAGAATGAAAATAGATCCATATCTATCACCATGCACTAAACACAAATCCAAATGGATTAAAGACCTCAATATAAATCTGACCACACTGAACCTGATAGAAGAGAAAGTGGGAAGTAGCCTGCAAGGCATGGGCACAGGAGACCACTTCCTAAATATAACCGCAGTAGCACAGACAATAAGAGCAACAATTAATAAATGAGACCTCCTGAAACTGAGAAGCTTCTGTAAAGCAAAGGACACAGTCACTAAGACAAAAAGGCAGCCTATTGAATGGGAGATCTTCACCAACCCCACAGCAGACAAAGGTCTCATCTCCAAAATATATAAAGAACTTAAAAAACTAGGTACTAAATTTCTAAATAGCCCAATTAAAAATGGGGTACGTAACTGAACAGAGAATTCTGAAGAGAAGAATTTCAAATGGCCAAAAGACACTTAAGGACATATTAAATTAGGTATCAGGAAAATGCAAATCAAAACAACTTTGAGATACCATCTTACACCTGTCAGAATTGCTAAGATCAAAAATACCAATGATAACCTATGCTAGAGAGGATGTGGTGTAAGGGGAACACTCATCCATTCCTGGTGGTAATGCAAACTTGTGCAACCACTTTGGAAATCAGTGTGGCAGTTTTTTAGAAAATTGGGTTTCAACCTACCTCAGAATCTAGCAATACCACTCTTGGGAATATACCCAAGTGATGCCCATTTATACTACAAAAGCATTTGTTCAAGTATATTCATAGCAGCATTATTTGTAATATCCAGAACCTGGAAACAACCTAGATGCCCCTCTATGGACAAATGGATAAAGTGTGACACATCTACACGTTAGAGTTCTACACAGCGGTTAAAAAAAAAAAATGACATCTTGAATTTTGCATGCAAATGGATGGAAGTAGAAAACACTATCTTGAGTGAGATAACCCAAACCCCAAAGATGAATATGGTTTGTACTCACTTATTAGTAGTTGATTCTTGCCATAAACAAAGGACATTGAGCCTATAGTTCATGATCCTAGAGAAGCCAAGTAATAAGGTGAAACCAAAGAAAAACATATATAGTACCTCCTGGAAGTCAGAAGCAGACAAGATCAACAGGCAAAAGCTGGGAGCATGGGGGTGGGGGTAGTTGGGGAGGGGGTAAAGGAAGAGGGGGAGAGAGAAGGGAGAAGGGGAGGATTGGGGAGAGCTTGGGGAATTGGGATGGTTGAGATGGATGAAGGATGGATATGGGAGCAGGGGAGAAGATATCTTAACTAAGGGAGCCATTTTGGATTTGGCAAGAGGCTTGGCTCTGGGCACTGGAGGAAAGGGTGCCTGAACTGGCCTTTTCCTCTAGTCAGACTGATGACTATCTTGAATGTCACCATAGAACCTTCATCCAGAAATGGATGGAGGTAGAGACAGTAACCCACATCAGAGCACTAGACTGAGATCCCAAGGTCCAGTTGAAGAGCAGAAGAAGATAGAATATGAACAAGGAAGTCGGGACCATGAGGGGCTGTTTGATTCAATGAGACAGTGTGCCTGAGCTAATGGGAGCTCACTAACTTTAACTGGACTGGGAATGAATGAGCATGGGATCAAACTGGACACTCTAACTGTGGTTAACAATCAGAGCAGACTTTGAAGCCAATGATAATGGCACTGGGATTTGTCTCTACTGCACGTACTAGTTTTTTTGGGGGGGATCCTATTCTCATTAAATGCAAACCTTCCTAAGCCTGGATGTAGGGGGAGGGCCTTGGACTTCCCACAGGGCAGGGTATCATGCCCTCTCTTAGGACTGGAGGAGTTTGGGGAGGGTGTGGGGGGTAGTGGGATGGAAGTGGGAGGAGGGGAGAAAGTGGGTATTTGATTGGTATCATTTATAAAATAATAAAAAGAAATAAATTTTTTAAAAAACTAAAAAAAGAAGATACAAATCAGAAATGAAGAAGTCAAAGTATTATTATTTCAGATGAATTTATAGTACACACAAATGTCCCTAAAAATTCCACTGGTGAAATCCTACAGTTGATAAACACTTTCAGACAAGTAGCTTAATACAAAATTAACTCATAAAAATTAGTAGCCCTCCTATATAAAAAAAACAAACAGACTGAGAAAGGAATCATAGAAACAGCACTTTTCACAATAGCTTCAACTTATCCAAAATAATTTGGGATAACTCTGTCAAAGCAATTAAAAGATTTGGTGATAAAAACCT